>NW_023416356.1:0-116370 GCF_014108235.1 Myotis myotis | reverse complement strand
GCCTGACCCGTGATTCTCTCTCATCATTGATGTTTCTCTCCCTCCCTCTCCCTTCCTCTCTGAAATCAATATATTTAAAAGTGTTTACAAAAAACCTTGGAGAGGGGCTGTGCACAAGGCAGGGGGAGGTCAGGGCTGGTTTTGTGGGTTTGCGAGGTCCGTCCCAGCCCCGTGACCGCCAAGAGCAGGATCCGAAACCCCGTGAGATGTCAGGTGGCCCGGCCGGAGCCCCGGTCCTCGGCCCTGTGCCGTGGGAATAGTGTGAGATCCAGACGCCAGAGCTGCTGCTCGCCCGGCCATGGCCTCGGCCTCCTTGGACTCGCCCCAGCTCCTCCCGCCCCGTCTGTGTGAACGCTGCCCTTGCTCTCCCAGGCAAGGGGCCAGTGTGTGGCCCTGCCAGGCCCGCCCGGCCCAGAGAGGGGCCTTCCCTTTGGCACCGGGGCTGTTTGCCCAGCAGCCCACATCCTGCTGGGGCCCCCTCCCACGAGCTCACCGAGTCCTCGGGGGCGAAGATGGGGCCCTGCGGGCCGCGTGCCAGGAGGAAGTTGGAAGCGGGTCCCTCAGGTCCGCGCGGCGGCAGGTGGGAGCAGCCGCTGATCCGAGCGGCATCGATCGCACACGCCCACGTCGTCCCACAGCTCAGCCGGACCGTTACGCTTCCCCCTGTTGATTTATGGCATCAATAGGAAGGTCATGCCAGGGACACGCCTCCTGGAGGCTGGAACCCGTAAATATCGAGGCTCCGTGTCCCCCGGAGCAGGGCCGGCACCATGGGGCTCCCCAGCGTCACCCTGGTAACGTGTCTGCTGCTGGGCCGCGTCCTCCACGCAGGTACTGTCTCCTCTGCGGCTGCTCAGCTCACGGGCAAACCCCACTCGCGCGGATTCGGGAAGGAAGCGCTTTTCTGGTTGTTTCCGCCTGAGAAAGGCCAGGGTCGTGGTTAGACGAGGCCGGGGGCCGCGGGTCAGAAAGGCTCCTGCAGCGAGGAAGGGGCACCAGGCCTCCGCGTGGCCGTGGGGTGAGCGGGGACAGGGGGCGGGAAGCCGGCCCTGCACGGCCCTCAGGGCGCTCGGCCCGCGGCTCTGGCTCGGTCACTCCTGTCGCCCAGGGCGCCGGCCAGGCAGCGGGCTCAGGCAGGACAGGGAGGGTCCCCGTGTGTGCCTGTCGCCCCTGCCTCAGACGTGGCGGGAAGCGTGTGCTCAGCTCATCTCCCTGTTCTTGGAGGGACAATGAGAACACGTGCCTACAAGGGTCAGGGTGAATCGGAGGGACCGACCCCTCTCGGTGCCTGCCTGTCGTTCCCCCCACCTCTCATCCATTCTCTCTCCCTCCTTCCTTCTCTCTCCCCATCTCACCCTGTTTTTCCCCTCCTCCCACACACACACACACACACACACCTTCTCTGATGTCCCTTTTGCTGATTCATGAATGTCAGAGGACAGGGCAAAACACCCTGATTTCCAGAGACCTTCTGCCCTCGCTCCTGCCCCAGGCCTCCAGGGAAGCTCGGAAGATGAAGTTCCTGGGAAATGGCTTTCATGAAAGCAGCGCCCAGACCACGCTCTCGGGGCCTGGTGGGGAGCAGGCCCGCGGGGATGTGCGTGCACCGCATGGGGCCACCAGCCGGCCATCTGGGGACACCCTCCTTTCCTTCTTTTTTAAATAGAATATTTTTATTTATTTCAGGGAGGGAGGGAGAGAGAGAAACATCAATAAAGAGAGAGAATCATGGATTGGCTTCCTTCTGCATGCCCCTCTCTGGGGATGGGGCCCGCCCCCCGGGCATGTGCCCCGATCAGGAATTGAACCCTGGACCCTTCAGCCCACAGGCCAGAGCTCTACCCATGGAGCCACACCAGCCAGGGCCAACCACCTTCTAAAGTGAAAGAACGGGAGGCTGAGTCAGTTTGTTGACTTCTGCAAAGTCACACAGGAAGGCAAACCCTGATGAGAACGCGGCTCAAGTCCCGTTCCCCTCAGAGGAGACCTGACTCCGTTTCTGCTTCCTCCCCTCCAGCTGCTGTCGCGGAAGCTGCTGCCACCACCGTCCTCAGGATTCCTCCCGAGACAGGTAAGGCGGAATGTTCCCTGGAGCCTGCCCTGCGGGCACGACACTGAGTGTGCCCTGGGGCTGCCTCTTCCTCGGAGAACTCAGGGCGGGGGTGAGGGGTGTGGAAGCATGTGGTGCCCGGGGAGGCCTCTGGGGACACAGGGCCGAGGCTGGGACGGGAGGTCCTACACTGTCCTCGTCCCAGGGGTTGGGAAGAGCCGGTCAAGGCCGTTCAGCCGCTCACCCACCGCTCCCAGTCTCGCCTCATCCATGTTCGAGGGCAGGTATCGCTGTCCCTTTTCTTTTCTCATTTTAAAAAATATATTTTTATTGATTTCAGAGAGGAAGGGAGAGGGAGAGAGAGACATTGGTGACGTGAGAGAATCATGGATCGGCTGCCTCCTGCACGTCCCACACTGGGGATCGAGCCCCCAACCCGGGTCTGTGCCCTTGACCGGAATCAAACCTGGGACCCTGCAGTCCGCAGGCCAGTGCTCTATCTACTGAGCCAAACTGGCCAGGGCTGGGGGTGCATGTTGAGAAATGGCCCCTCCTCCTGTGGGGGGGGCTACCCTCTCAGGAATATTGGGGGGTAGACACGTGCCATCTGAGGGTATCTGAGCCGCAGGGCTGGACATTTGGTACTCAAGTCCCGTGTTGTGAATGAGGGCGGGAGTCAGCGGGTTCTGTGGTGGATTCTGTGGAAGGAAGCGCAGGAGGGGAGGGTGGTGACGGGCCAAGGGCCCCTGTGGCATCCGGGCATCGATCCAGGGCCCACAGAGGGCAGAGGGTGAGTTCCGCCTCACAAGGAAGGGGCGTAGCCTCGCTGCCGGGGTGGCATAGGATCTTCCGCCTGCACCTGCCTCAGAGCCTGGGAGGGAGGGCCACCGTCCAGGAGGCCCCAACACTGACCTGTTCCCTCTGCTCTGCAGCTTCTCTGCTTTCCACGGAGGAGTCCCTGACAGCAGCCACGGAAGGTACGCTTGTCACGTGGGATCCCTGTGGGCCCCCCAACCGCACCGTGACCGGGGAGAGGTGCAGGAGTGAGAGATGGGGTGCTCAGCTCCCAGGGCCTCTGAGTAAGGCCTTGGGCTGCAGGGTGTCCCCTTCCCGGAGCTCCAAGGTGGGGCTCGGTGACCCACCCTCAGGGGGTCCTGCCGCCCAGGCCCAGGGCCCACCCCCATGGCCCCCCCAAGCCACGCTGGTCCCTGGCCAGGCTCAGGCACTGGGATTCGGGCTGCGGGGCCCAGCGAGGCAGGTGCACACCTCTGAGCAGCATCCTGGCCTGTGCCCTCCCTGAGCCCCCATCAGGGCACCTCGGACCATCTCGGCACAGAAGGACCTAGGTCCTCCCGCCCGTGGGGCAGAGTCCCGTGCCCCCCCCACCCCCCCGCCGGGATTCTGCCTCCAGCGACAGAGCTGGGGTGCAGGCCACACAGACCGGGTGCCGGCAGCCTGGGCTTTGGGAAGGAAAGTCACCGCCCTTTCTCCCTGGGAAACACTGGCCCCGAGACAGGAGAAGGACGGCCTCCAGGCTAAGGCCCCGGCCAGGACCCAGCAGGGACCAGGGGACCCGGGCATTTCTCTTTCTCGGGTCCCGGGTTCCCGTCCCCGAGGCCCACGGTGTCAGGCCCGGCTGGACCTTCCCTGTCCTGTCCCGCTGGTTAGGGACAGAGATGTCGCTGGAGCCGAGGTGGAGCCTGGCTTCATCCTCTGTGAACGTGTCCCCTCCCCGGACCCTCAGTGCAGCGGCGGGAGGAGGAGGACCCCTGGCCCTCGGAGCGGTTCCCCCAGACCCTGCCCCATGTTAGGAACGTCGTGGGCCTGACGAAGCCCGAGGCGCCAGCGTCCGGCCAGGCCGGCGAGGGAGGGCTCAGGTGCGGGGCCCTCTGCCTCTGACCGGCCTGCAGACAGGACTTCCCCAGACCTGCCGGGCCCTCCCGAGGGGAGAGGGGGTGGGGGTCGCACCTCTAGATCGAAAGGGCCCCCGTGCTGACGCCCAGGAGAGGCTCAGAGGACACGGGGCTCCGGTGCAGTGGTTTGAGCAGCTGCCAGGCCATCCTCTCTCCACGCCCAGCACCAGGCCGGCTCTTGCTGGGGCCGTGGGCAAGCCCAGGGCTCCTTGAGGCAACTCAACAGCCACAGCCTCCAGCCAGCCATGCACTGACCAGGGAAACACTAGCAGCGTTTCCAGGGAAGTGAAAGCAAAACCAGTCCGCCCTTCAGCCCCCCTCACACACACACACAAACACACAACCACTATTCCACCCGGTGCTAAGGATGGAGCCAATGCAACGAGATGGGAGGACTCGCTGAGAAGTGCCGCGATGTGAAGTTACTTCTGTATCCATTTCCTGCCGCCGCCGGGGGGCCCGTGTGGAAGGCCCAATGCAAGCTCGGCAGGTTGATGGGAGACACCCCTTCCCCTAAAGAGCCTTGAAATACATTTTTATTGATTTCAGACAGGAAGGGAGTGGGAGGGAGAGAAATATCGATGAGGAGAGGGAATCATGGATCGGCTGCCTCCTACAAGCCCTCCACTGGGGATGGAGCCCCCAACCCGGGCTGGGCCCTTGGCCAGATCCTGGGACCCTTCAGCCCACAGGCCGATGCTCTACCCAAGGAACCACACCAGCCAGGGCCAACCACCTTCTAAAGTGAAAGAACGGGAGGCTGAGTCGGTTTGTTGACTTTTGCGGAGTCACACAGGAAGGCAAACCCCGCTGAGAACGCGGCTCAAGTCCCGTTCCGTCCGCGGTTCCCCTCAGAGGAGACCTGACTCTGTTTCTGCTTCCTCCCCTCCAGCTGCTGTCCTGGAGGCTGCTGCCGCCAACGTCCTCAGGAGTCCCCCCAGGACAGGTAAGGAGGAATGTTCCCTGGAGCCCGCCCTGTGGGCACGATACCGAGTGTGCCCTGGGGCTGCCTCTTCCTCGGGAGAACTCAGGGGGTGCGGTGAGGGGATGCCTGGGTCAGAGCACAGGGAGGCCCCTCTGTGGGCACGACCTTACTGACCCCGCCAGCCCTGCCCCACAGACCTGGGACGCCAGGGGGCACCTGTGCACCAAGCTCCAAGCCACGAGGGAGCCCCACGGATGTGCCGAGCCCCTCCCGGACTCCAGGTGGCACAGGGGACCTCAGCCCGGGGGAGTGACCGGCGCCACGCCCCCGGCATGGCGGCACTGCCCAGGGGCTGCGGAGAGGAGGGTCAGGTGGCCCCACAGCCTCTCCAGGGAGCACCCCGAGGGCATTTCTCCCCGGAAGTCCTAGCAGCTTGGGTGGGAGAGCAGCCACTGCCCTTTCCCCACGACTCCCTCCGAGGACACACGGGAGGAATCCGGCGGGTGGAGGGGCTCTCGGGCTTCGCTTCCTGGGACGCACCCCGAAGGGCCTAAAGCATGAAACGTAAGAGGAACCTGTCGGAGGAGGGCGGGTCGTGCTCCTAGGGAACCACAGCAAGAAGCCCTGAGCAGGGCAGGGTGGCCGCCTACTCACCGCCATGGACGGTCACGGGGCGCGTCCTTCGACCAGCAGGATGGCAGGTGCCTGCTCAGGCCCCGGCTGCTGTCCCGGGAGGAGCTGCTGTCCTCCCAGCGGGGCAAGGGCCTGGCACCTTCCCAGGCTTTGCCTGAGGTTACCCAGGCCCTTGGAGGAGCCAGCGAGCTGCCCAGTGGGAGGACGTGCCCGGGAGCATGCAGCTCCGCCCTGGGGGCCTGTGCGGGGTCAGGGGGACGCTCCGGCTCACCGTCCTTGGCCCAGGTCCTCGACCACGTCCACTGACTTTTCTGACGAAGATGCAGAGTCGGGACCGCCCCACAGTCTTGCCAGCGAGTACCTGGCTCAGGAAGGGACACACCGGGTAGGTGATGCAGATGCACAGGCCGCATTAGAAATGTGGAGGGGGAGGCTCCTCTCCAGTCCGACCATCCAAGCCAATGACCCAGCTGAGCAGGAGGCTTGTGCACACGCAGGAGCAAGTAGCAGGACGCGCATGGGGAGCTGTCATGGTTCCGACAGAAAATTTAGGAAGGTCTCCTTCCGGAGATGCCTCACCAGATGCCTCATTGTTGTCCCTTCCAGACGCAGGGCCAGCTCAGGCCACAGCTGCCTCACTGAGAACAAAATGCAAATCATCCTATCACCCTCCCAGGGCCGCTCTCTGCTTCTGAATCATGTCTGGGATGGAACGTGACAGAAAGAGTCTCCACATGGGCCATCCTCATCCTTGTCCCTTAGGGGGCTGGGGCCAGAGGAGGGTCTCTGACGAGGTCCTTATCTGACATGGTTGGCTGATGACTTGTATCCAGTGGGTTTATGGGAGGAGGCTCAGCCAGGACCCTCCCCATTGCTCAGGGTCAGCCTTGGAGGCCTCCTGGGACCTGCTGAGACCCCTGTGCAGATTCAGCCTCAGGGAGTGTGAGTCTCTGCCTCTCCTGTCTGGCAGACGTGGTCCCATCACCTCCGCTGGCTTTGCCTCAAGTGAGGCAGGACCGAGGAGAAGGAATAAGTGGCCAAGGAGGCCATGGTCTTGGCCTGTCTCCGGAGCTGTGGACCTCCACCCTGGGTGTCCCTGGTGGAAGCGGGGGGAAGTCCTCACCCCATGGGCAATCCTGGGGCTCCCTACCTAGGAGCCTCCTTAGAGCAGGCAGAACAGGATGTCCCGATCCTTTCCCTGTGATGGAGATGAACCCCTGGGCGTGTCCAAAGATGACCGCCTGCCCTTGGGTGTGGCTGTGAGGGAGGCCCTGAGTCTAGAGAACCTGCCTTAGGCCTGGAGCTCAGCACAAACAGTGAGGAGGTGTCCTTGTGCTGTCCTCTAGGGTTAAGGACCAATTCGGGTTTGGCCCTGAGGCTGGTGAACGGCGGTGACCCATGTCAGGGCCGCGTGGAAGTCCTCTACCAAGGCTCCTGGGGCACCGTGTGTGACGACGGGTGGGACATCAACAATGCCAACGTGGTGTGCAGGCAGCTGGGCTGTGGCGAGGCCAGGTCGGCCCCAGGAAGTGCCTGGTTTGGAAAGGGCTCAGGCCCGATCGTGCTGGATGATGTGGGCTGCTCAGGGCACGAGTCCTACCTGTGGAACTGCCCGCACAGGGGCTGGAACTCACACAACTGCAACCACGGAGAGGACGCCGGCGTCATCTGCTCAGGTGGGCCCCTCAAGTCTGTTCTCCCACATGGGTGGTGTTTTCTCAGCGAGTGTGTCCCTCAATCTGATTCCTGTCAAAGTCTTTCTTTATTTCTTATTCCCTTGAAGAGTCCTAGTTCTCTGCCTAGTTCAGTATTAGTCTGTGTCCTGGTGCCGGGTGTAAGCAGGTGAATGAGGACCCAAATGAGTGTAAGGGTCACACCCTCTGCTGACGGACACACGCCAGTTGCACAGGCAGTGTTGTCAGTTGCCTGGGAGGGACCCCGTGGGCAGAGGTGCGGTGACCCTCACACGGCTGCCTGCATTCGGGGCTCAGGAGTCCTTGCCTGTCAGTCTCTCCAGGGAAATTGGATGCAATCTCTGCACCAGGTCTGCTCTGCGAGGGCTGCGGGCCCTCTGAGACCCACCGGGTTATGCCTCCTAGTTGCCTATGGTCAGGCCTGAACCACACACTTAGGTTTGGGCACCTGAGTAGACTCCTCACTCTTGGGCCCTCCCTGCCTCCTAAAAGCTATGTGGTAGAGAGTCTCCTCGTGTCAACTCTGTGCCTCCATCTAGACACAGGTGGAATCACCTGGATGTTGGCACCAATGACCTGGGTCTCCTGGGCCCTGGTGCAGAGTGTCCCTCCTGGGGTAGATGGCAAAGGCCCTGCCTTTCAAGGCAAGGGACCAGCATGGCTGAGCGACCACCTGCTCAGTGTCTCCCAGGATGCTTCTAGCTGTTTCCCCTTCTCTGCCGCGTGTCTGATCCGACGCACTCTCTCTCACAGCTACATGGCCATGACCACCACCATGCCAGCTGAGTCCTGCTGCCTCTGACACTCCCTCCCTGCTAACCCCACACCCCACCAGGCGCTCCTGGAGGGGACTGTGCCAGTTTCTGCCTCCCAGTCCCCTCCCTGATGTGTAGATGGTACAGTTGAGCCCACAACACATTGACCCTCTGGTCTGGCTCAGTGGGATAAGGGCATTCTGGCTACAGCGCTTACCCACTCAGTGACAGGGGAAACTCTGTCCCGTGGACATTGTGCTTCCTGTGCTGAGGCAACAGAGACCCTTCATCCATGGACCCCAGACAGAGCCTAAGGGTTGCTTTTACCAAAGGACACTGCATCAGGAGCTCAGCAGGGTTGCTCTCAGAGATTGTAGCTCTAGTTGCCATTGTCAAGGACATTCAAGGACATGTTTTTGGCTGGTGGCAAGCTCTCAGAAAGGGCAACTTTCTCCCATAGCCACAGAGCTTCTCAGGCCACCCTGTCCCTGACCCCCTCACCCCAGTCACAGCTCAGCAGACCCGATCTTGACCCTCTGCTTTCTTTTCTAAGCTGCTCTGTTTTCTCTCCAGTTGGGTGGTACACATCATTCCACATGTGAGCATCCCTGGGTCTGGCCAAAGCATCAGAATTCATCACTGTAGCCTCCAGGCCAGGATGACATTCTCTCATCTTGTGTTAAAACTCCTCAGACTTCAACCCATCCAACATGGAGAGTTCCCCCTACATCCCAGAATCATGGATTCCCTTCACCTACCAGTTATAGGACATATTAGTCAGGATGTTTTAGTTTGCAAGTGACAGGAGCTAACTCAAACTCTTTGAAGCCAGAAGAGAACTCCATGACTCACACATGAGGGACATCTCCTGGCAGAGCCAGCTTCAGGTGCTCCTGGATCCAGGCATTACAAGACTGTTTCCATGCGTTTTTCTTACTCTGCTTTCTATGTGTATGGGCTTCACTATCGGCTTACTTTCTGCATAGGAGACACTACTAGTGCCAAGGGTGGGGCTCCCCTTTTTCTCCTGCATTGCAAAGCCAACATGGTGGGAAACCAATTGAAGAACATGCCTCCCACAGCTCACACCTATAGGTGCTGTACCCAGCTCCATTAAGATAAAGGGTTTTTGAGGAACCTTGGTCCAGTCTTAATGCAGGGGAAGTTACCCCGAACACTAAGGCTTGGCCCCTGGAAGAATTAGGAACCTCACGCACACATCAGAGCCTCTTTCTTCAGGCTACATTGCACACAGTGACTTTTCCCCTCCCTTTCTAGGAGCCGATGCCGGTTTGGCCCTGAGGCTGGTGAACGGAGGTGACCGGTGTCAGGGCCGCGTGGAGGTCCTGTACCAAGGCTCCTGGGGCACTGTGTGTGATGATGGGTGGGACACCAAAGACGCCAACGTGGTGTGCATGCAGCTGGGCTGTGGCGAGGCCAGGTTGGCTCTTGGAAATGCCTGGTTCGGACAGGGCTCAAAACAGATCGTGCTGGATGACGTGGCCTGTTCTGGGCACGAGTCCTACTTATGGAGCTGCCCGCACAGGGGCTGGAACTCCCACAACTGCAACCACGGAGAGGACGCCAGTGTCATCTGCTCAGGTGCGTCTCCTCAAGTCTGTTCTCCTTTCATTGGTGGTGTTTTCTCAGCAAGTGTGTCCCTGAATCAGTTTCCTGTCAAAGTCTTTCTTTATTTCGTACTCCCTTGAAGAGTCCTAGTTCTCTGCCTAGTTCCGTATTAGTCTGTGTCCAGGTGCCAGGTGTAAGCAGGTGAATGAGGACCTACCCTGAGTGTAAGGATCACATCTTCTACCGACGGGACCGCACATGCCAGCAGCACAGGCAGTGTTGTGAGTTGCCTGGAAGGGCGCCCGTGGGTAGAGGTGCAGTGACCCTCACACGGCTGCCTGCACTCGGGGCTCAGGAGTCCTTGCCTGTCAGTCTCTCCAGGGAAATTGGATGCAATCTCTGCACCAGGTCTGCTCTGCGAGGGCAGCGGGCCCTCTGAGACCCACCGGGTTATGCCTCCTTGTTGCCTATGGTCAGGCCTGAACCACACATGTAGGTTTGGGGCCCTGAGCAGACCCCTCACTCTTGGCCCCTCCATGCCTCCTAAAAGCTGTGTGGTAGACAGTTTCCTCGTGTCAACTCTGTGCCTCCATCTAGACACAGACAGAATCACCTGGACCTCGGCACCAATGCCCCGGGTCTTCCTGGCCCCTGGCGGGGCGCATCCTACAGGTTAAATGGCAGAGGCCCCGCATTCCAAAGCAGGGGACCAGCATGGCTGAGCGTCCACCTGCTCAGTGTCTCCCACGATGCCTCTTGCTGTGCCCCCTTCTGTGCCACATGTCTGATCCGACGCCCTCTCTCTCACAGCTTCGTGGCCATGACCACCGCCATGCCAGCTGAGTCCTGCTGCCTCTGACACTGCCTCCCTGTTAACCCCACACCCCACCAGGTGTTCCTGGAGGGGACTGTGCCAGTTTCTGCCTCCCAGTCCCTCCCTGATGTGTAGATGGTACAGTTGTGCCCATAACACATTGACCCTCTGGTCTGGCTCAGAGCGATAAGGGCATTCTGGCTACAGCGCTTACCCACTCAGTGACAGGGGACACTCTGTCCTGGGACATTCTGCTCCTTGTGCTGAGGCAACAGAGACCCTTCATCCATGGACCCCAGACAGAGCCTAGGAGATGCTTTTACCAAAGGGCACTGCATCAGTAGGTCACCATGGTTGCTCTCACAGATTGTAGCTCTGGTTGCCATTGTCAAAGACATTGAAGGGCATGGTTTTGGCTCACGAAAGCTCTCAGAAAGGGCAACTTTCTCCCCTAGCCACATAGTTTCTCAGGCCACCCTGTCCCTGACCCCCTGACCCCCTGACCCCAGTCACAGCTCTGCAGACCCAACCTTGACCCTCTGCCCACCTTTCTAAGCTGCTCTGTTTTCTCTCCAGGTGGGTACTACACAAGTTCTTCCTTGGTTGAGCTTCCCCTTGGTATGGCTAAAGCGTCAGCATTCATCACTGTAGCCTCCAGGCCATGGTGACGTTCTCAAATCTTGTGTTAGATCTCCTCAGACTTCACTCCATCCAACATGGAGGGTTCCCGCACATCCCAGAATCATGAATTCCCTTCACCTTCCAGTTATGGGACATATTAATCAGGATGTTTTAGTTTTCAAGTGACAGGAGCTCAACTCAAACTCTTTGAAGCCGTAAGAGCACTCCATGACTCACACAAGATGGACATCTAATGGCAGGTCCAGCTTCAGGTGCAGCTGGATTCAGGTGTTCCAAGACTGTTTCTGTGTGCTTTGCTTACTCCTATGTTCTGTGTGTATGGGCTTCACTATCAGCTAGCTTTCTGCACATGGGTCACTGCTAGTGCCGACGGCAGGCCTCCTGTCTTTGTCCTGCATTCCAAGGCCAACATGGTGGGAAACCAGTCAGAGAACATGCCTCCCAGAGCTCATATCAATGGGTGCTGTACCTGGTTCTTTGAAGATAAACGGTGATTTACGGGCATCATCCAGTCTTAATTCAGGAGAATGTAATCCCAAAAATAAAAGGCTTGGACCCTGGAAGAATTCGGAAACTCACCCACACATCAGAGCCTGTTTCTTCAGGCAACACTAGAGACAATTAATTTTTTTGTCTCATTCTAGGAGCCAGTTCCGGTTTGGCCCTGAGGCTGGTGAACAGCAGTAACCCATGTCAGGGCCGTGTGGAGGTCCTCTACCAAGGCTCCTGGGGCACCGTGTGTGATGACGGGTGGGACACCAATGATGCCAACGTGGTGTGCAGACAGCTGGGTTGTGGCGGGGCCAGTTCGGCCCCAGGAAGTGCCCAGTTCGGACAAGGCTCAGGGCCGATTGTGCTGGACGATGTGGACTGTTCAGGGCAAGAGTCCTTCCTGTGGAGCTGCCCAAATAGGGGCTGGAACTCCCACAACTGTGGGCACCACGAGGATGCTGGCGTCATCTGCTCAGGTGGGCCCCCCCATGTCTGTTCTCCTTCATGGGTGATGTTTTCTCAGCGAGTGTGTCCCTCAATCTGTTTCCTGTCAGAGTCTTTCTTCATTTCTTGTTCCCTAGAAGAGTCCTAGTTCTCTGCCTAGTTCAGTATTAGTCTGTGTCCAGGTGCCAGGTGTAAGCAGGTGAACGAGGACCTACACTGAGTGTACAGATCACACCTTCTGCCGACGGACACACGCCAGCAGCACAGGCAGTGTTGTGAGTTGCCTGGAAGGGGGCCCATGGGCAGAGGTGCAGTGACCCTCACATGGCTGCCTGCATTTGAGGCTCAAGAGACCTTGCCTGTCAGTCTTTCAGGGAAATTGGATGCAATCTCTGCACCAGGTCTGCTCTGCGAGGGCAGCGGTCCCTCTGAGACCCACTGGGCTATGCCTTGTAGTTCAGGAGCTCATTATGGTTGATCGCACAGATTGTAGCCCTGGTTGTTATTGTCAAAAACATTCAAGGGCATGGTTTTGGCTCCTGGAAAGCTCTCAGAAAAGGCCTTTTTCTTCCCTACCCACAGAGCATCCCAGCCCCCTGGCCCTCATCCCCTGACCCAGTGACCACTCAGCAGACCCGAACTTGACCCTCCACTCTCCTTTTCTAAGCTGCTCTGTTTTCTGACCAGATGGGTGGTACACAAGTCCTTCCTACAGTGAGCATCCGTGGGTCTGGCCAAAGTTTCCGCATTCAGCACTGGAGGCTCCAGCCGGGGTGATGTTCCAGAATCTGTGTTACACAACCTCGGGCATCACCCATTTCAATATGGAGGGTTCCCGCACATCCCAGAATCATGGATTCCCTTCACCTACCAGTTGTGGGACATATTCGTCAGCATGTTTCAGTTTGCAAGTGACAGGAGCCCAACTCAAACTCTTTGAAGCCAGAAGAGCACTCCATGGCTCACACCCAAGGGACGTCTAGTGGCAGGGCCAGCTTCAGGTGCAGCTGGATCCCGGCGTTCCAAGGCTGTCTCCGTGCCCTTTGCTTACTCCTGCTTTCTATGTGTATGGGTTTCACGATCAGCTTGCTTTCTGCACATGGGTCATTGCTAGTGCAGACAGCAGCCAATCACTTTGTCCTGCATCCCAAGGCCAACATGGTAGGAAACCAATTGCAGAACATGCCTCCCACAGGTAAAACCCATGGGTGCTGTACCTGGCTCCTTGAAGATAAAGGGTGATGGACTGGCTTCGGTTCAATCTTAATTCGGGGAATATAATCCCGAAAATAAAAGGCTTTGACTCTGGAAGAATTAGGAACCACACTCACACCTCAGAGCCTCTTTCTTCAGGCTACACCAGAGACAGTGAATTTTTCCCTCAACTTCTAGGAGCCGATGCCGGTTTGTCCCTGAGGCTGGTGAATGGCGGTGACCGGTGTCAGGGCCGCGTGGAGGTCCTCTACCAAAACTCCTGGGGCACCGTGTGTGACGACGGGTGGGACATCAATGACGCCAACGTGGTGTGCAGGTGGCTGGGATGTGGCCGGGCTAAGTCGGCCCCTGGAAGTGCCCAGTTTGGACAGGGCTCAGGGCCAATTGTGCTGGACGATGTGGGCTGCTCAGGGCAAGAGTCCTTCTTGTGGAGCTGCCCAAATAGGGGCTGGAACTCCCACAACTGCAACCACGGAGAGGACGCCGGCGTCATCTGCACAGGTGGGCCCCCCTCCCGGAAGTCTATTCTCCTTCATGGGTGGTGTTTTCTCAGCGAGTGTGTCCCTAAGTCTGTTTCCTCTCAAAGTCTTTCTTTATTTCTTGTTCCCTTGAAGAGTCCTAGTTCTCTGCCTAGTTCAGAATTAGTCTGTGTCCAGGTGCCAGGTGTAAGCAGGTGAACGAGGACCTACACTGAGTGTAAGGATCACACCTTCTGCCTACAGGACCACACACGGCAGCCGCACAGGCAATGTTGTGAGTGTGCCTGAAGGGGAACCGTGGGTAGAGGTGCGGTTACCCTTACACGGCTGGCCTGAATTCGGGGCTCAGGAGTCCTTGCCTGTCAGTCTCTCCAGGGAAATTGGATGCAATCTCTGCACCAGGTCTGCTCTGCGAGGGCAGCTGGCCCTCTGAGACCCACCGGGCTATGCCTCCTAGTTGCCTATGGTCAGGCCTGAACCACACATGTAGGTTTGGGGCCCTGAGCAGACGCCTCACTCTTGGCCCCTCCATGCCTCCTAAAAGCTGCGTGGTAGACAGCTTCCTGGTGTCAACTCTGTGCCTCCATCTAGACACAGATGGAATCACCTGGACATTGGCACCAATGCCCCGGGTCTTCCTGGGCCCTGGCGGGGCGCGTCCTCCTGGGTTAGATGGCAGAGGCCCCGCATTCCAAGGCACGGGACCAGCATGGCTTAGCAACCACCAGCTCAGTGTCTCCCACGATGCCTCTTGCTGTGTCCCCTTCTGTGCCACGTGTCTGATACGACGCCCTCTCTCTCACAGCTGCCTGGCCATGTCCACCACCATGCCAGCTGAGTTCTGCTGCCTCTGAAGCTCTCTCTCTCTGCTCACCCCACAGCCCCCCAGGAGCTCCCAGAGGGGACTGTGCCAGTTTCTGCCCCCCAGTCCCTCCCTGATGTGTAGATGGTACAGTTGAGAACACAACACATTGACCCTCTGGTCTGGCTCAGAGCGATAAGGGCATTCTGGCTACAGCGCTTACCCACTCAGTGACAGGGGACACTCTGTCCAGAGGACATTGTGCTCCCTGTGCTGAGGCAACAGAGACCCTTCCTCCATGGACCCCAGACAGAGCCTGAGGGTTGCTTTTACCAAAGGACACTGCGTCAGTAGGTCACCATGGTTGCTCTCACAGATTGTAGCCCTGGTTGCCATTGTCAAGGACATTCCAGGGCACAGGTTTGGTTCATGGAAGCTCTCAGAAAAGGTCTCTTTCTCCCATAGCCACAGAGCTTCTCACCTCACCCTGTCCCTGACCCCGACCCACTGATCCCAGTCACAGCTCAGCAGACCCGACCTTGCCCCTCTGCCCTACATTCTAAGCTGCTCTGTTTTCTCTCCAGGTGGGTGGTACACAAGTCCTTCTTCGGTTGAGCATCCCTGGGTCTAGCCAAAGCATCAGCATTCAGCACTGTAGCCTCCAGGCCAGGGTGACCTTTTCTAATCTTGTGTTATATCTCCTCAGACTTCACCCCATCCAACATGGAGGGTTCCCCCACCTCCCTGAATCATGAATTCCTTTCACCTACCACTTATGGGACATATTAATCAGGATGTTTTAATTTGAAAGTGACAGGAGCCCAACTCAAACTCTGAAGCCAGAAGAGCACTCCATGGATCACACTAGAGGGATGTCTAGTGGCAGGGCCAGCTTCAGGGGCAGTTGGATCCAGGCGTTCCAAGACTGTCTCCGTGCCCTTTGCTTACTCCTGCTTTCTATGTGTGTGGGCTTCACTATCGGCTTGCTTTCTGCACATGGGTCACTGCTAGTGCAGATGGCGGGCCTCCCCTCTTCGTCCTGCATCCCAAATCCACATGGTGGGAAACCAGTCAGAGAACGTGCCTCCCACAGATCACACCCATGCGTGCTGTATCTGGTTCCTTGAAGATAAATGGTGATGGATGGGCATTTGTCCAGTCTTAATTCGGGGGAATGTAATCCTGAAAATAAAAGGCTTGGACCCTGGAAGAATTCGGAACCTCACCCACACCTCAGAGCCTGTTTCTTCAGGTGACACAAGAGACAATTAATGTTTTTGTCCCCTTCTAGGAGCCAATTCCACTTTGGCCCTGAGGCTGGTGAACGGCAGTAACCCATGTGAGGGCCGCGTGGAAGTCCACTACCAAGGCTCCTGGGGCACCGTGTGTGATGACGGGTGGGACACGAATGACGCCAATGTCGTGTGCAGGCAGCTGGGTTGTGGCGGGGCCAGTTCGGCCCCAGGAAGTGCCCAGTTTGGACAGGGCTCAGGGCCAATTGTGTTGGACGAAGTGGAATGCTCAGGGCAAGAGTCCTTCCTGTGGAGCTGCCCAAATAGGGGCTGGAACTCCCACAACTGCAACCACGGAGAGGACGCCGGCGTCATCTGCTCAGGTGGGCCCCCCCAAGTCTGTTCTCCCACATGGGTGGTGTTTTCTCAGCGAGTGTGTCCCTCAATCTGATTCCTGTCAAAGTCTTTCTTTATTTCTTGTTCCCTTGAAGAGTCCTAGTTCCCTTCCTAGTTCAGTATTAGTCTGTGTCCTGGTGCTGGGTGTAAGAAGGTGAATGAGGACCCAAATGAGTGTAAGGGTCACACCCTCTGCCGACGGACACACGCCAGCGGCACAGGCAGTGTTGTGAGTTGCCTGGGAGGGGGGCCCGTGGGTAGAGGTGCAGTGACCCTCACACGGCTGCCTGCATTTGGGGCTCAGGAGTCCTTGCCTGTCAGACTCTCCAGGGAAATTGGATGCAATCTCTGCACCAGGCCTGCTCTGCGAGGGCAGCGGGCCCTCTGAGACCCACTGGGCTATGCCTTGTAGTTGCCTATGGTCAGGCCTGAACAACACATGTAGGTTTGGGGCCCTGAGCAGACTCCTCACTCTTGGGCCCTCCCTGCCTCCTAAAAGCTGTGTGGTAGAGAGTCTCCTCGTGTCAACCCTGTGCCTCCGTCTACACAGGAAGAATCACCTGGACATTGGCACCAATGCCCCAGGTCTTCCTGGGCCCTGGCGGGGAGTGTCCCTCCTGGGTTAGATGGCAAAGGCCCGGCCTTCCAAGGCAGGGCACCAGCATGGCTGAGCATCTACCTGCTCAGTGTCTCCCACAATTCCTCTTGCTGTGCCCCCTTCTGTGCCATGTGTTTGGTCTGACACCCTCTCTCTCACAGCTGCCTGGCCCTGTCCACCACCATGCCAGCGGAGTCCCACTAGCTCTGACGCTCCCTCCCTGCTCACCCCACAGCCCACCAGGAGCTCCCAGAGGTGACTGTGCCAGTTTCTGCCCCCCAGCCCCCTCCCTGATGTGTAGATGGTACAGTTGAGAACACAACACATTGACCCTCTGGTCTGGCTCAGAGCGATAAGGGCATTCTGGCTACAGCGCTTACCCACTCGCAGTGAGAGGGGACACACTGTCCAGAGGACATTCTGCTCCCTGTGCTGAGGCAACAGAGACCCTTCCTCCATGGACCCCAGACAGAGCCTGAGGGTTGCTTTTACCAAAGGACACTGCGTCAGTAGGTCACCATGGTTGCTCTCACAGATTGTAGCCCTGGTTGCCATTGTCAAGGACATTCAAAGGCATGGTTTTGGCTCATGGCAAGCTCTCAGAAAAGATCTCTTTCTCCCGTAGCCACAGAGCTTCTCAGCCAACCCTGTCCCTAACCCTGACCCCAGTCACAGCTCTGCAGACCCGACCTTGACCCTCTGCCTGCCTTTCTAAGCTGCTCTGTGTTCTCTCCAGGTGGGTGGTACACAAGTCCTTCCTCGGTTGAGCATCCCTGGGTCTGGCCAAAGCGTCAGCATTCAGCACTGTAGCCTCCAGGCCATGGTGACTTTCTCAAATCTTGTGTTAGATCTCCTCAGACTTCACCCCATCCAACATGAAGGGCTCCCCCACATCTCAGAATCATGGATTCCCTTCACCTACCAGTCATGGGACAAATTAGTCAAGATGTTTTACTTTTCAAGTGACAGGAGCTCAACTCAAAATCTTTGAAGCCAGAAGAGCACTCCATGGCTCATTCATGAGGGACATCTAGTAGCAGGGCCAGCTTCAGGGGCAGCTGGATCCAGGTGTTCCAAGACTTTCTCCGTGCACTTTTCTTACCCCTTGTTCTGTGTATATGGGCTTCACTATCAGCTTGCCTTCTGCACACGGGTCACTGCTAGTGACAAGGGTGGGGCTCCCCACTTTGTCCTGCATTGAAAGGCCAACGTGGTGGGAAACCAATTGGAGAACATGCACCCATGTTCTGTAACTGGCTCCTTGAAGATAAAGGGTGAATGACGGCCTACAGTCCAATCCTAATGAGGGGGATCGTAACCCTGAACAATAAAGGGTTGGCCCCTGGAAGAATTCGGAACCTCACCCACACCTCAGAGCCTCTTTCTTGAGGCGACATGGGAGACAGTGAATTTTTCTATCCCCTTCTAGGAACCAATGCTGGTTTGGACCTGAGGCTGGTGAATGGCAGTGACCGGTGTCAGGGCCGCGTGGAGGTCCGCTACAAAGGATCCTGGGGCACCGTGTGTGACGACGGGTGGGACACCAACGACGCCAACGTGGTGTGCAGGCAGCTGGGCTGTGGCTGGGCCAGGTCGGCCCCAGGAAGTGCCCGGTTCGGACAGGGCTCAGGCCCGATCGTGCTGGACGACGTGGGCTGCTCAGGGCATGAGTCCTACCTGTGGAGCTGCCCGCACAGGGGATGGAACTCACACAACTGTGGGCACGGGGAGGACGCTGGAGTCATCTGCTCAGGTGCGTCGCTACCGTCCCTGGTGGCTCTTCTGGGCTGATGCCGCTGAGAACAAGGCCACTCCCCACGCCAGGGCCCCCCTGAGCCTCGTACTGTCCCCCAGGCACTGGAGTGACTCAGGGCAGCAGGTTCCCAGGTGCTAGGTCTCCTGCTCAGACTAGAGGTCAGCCTGGTGGGTCCACACACCCAGCATCCTGAAGGCAGTGCCAGGAACTGGCTCGAAGGGGTTGAGCTCCGTGTTCATGCACAAAAGGCAGCATCCTGAGCACAGAGAGGAGCCTGGCCTTGTGCCCCCGGAGCCAGCTCACTGCCACCTGCAGGGTGTCTGGGCTTCCTTCCAGGTCCGCTGGTCCCTGGGTGTGGGGGTTGGTGAGCTCCTCCCCTCTGTGAGGACGGTGTCCCCTGGGGGCTCCCAGATAGTGAGGCAGAGGGGACACCCTGAGAGCACAGAGGTCCTTTGTGAAGGACAGAGAGAGTGGGAGAGAGCAGGGGAGGTGGGAGATGGCAGGTGGCCAATGAATGGAAGGAGCCAATGGGAGCCTTCGGGATGGGGCATTAAGACCGCATGGAAAAGTCTAGAAATCTGTGTAGACTCTCAATATCAGAATGGGTCAAGGCTGAAACATCAGTGTGCACATTGATTGACCCCATTTGTTGGGGTCATTTCCCGTTCATTCTGTGGGGTCAACACCTAGGCCGTGGTGGCCTGTCTCAGGCATGACACTGGCTTCCATACCCTGGACAGGAAGTACTAGGGTTCCGGGAGGCAGGCCATGGCAAAGGGACAGAGGGAGTGGCTTTGGAAGGACTGCGGGCTTCAGGTCAGCACCTCTGCGTCCACCGCGAGGCCATGTGCACGGCATCAGCTCCGAGTGTAGAAGCTGAGGGTCATCAATCCGGGATCTGGGCCGGGCACCTGGGAGCTTGTTGTCTGACTGTCCTTTTCTTCCCACAGCTGCTCAGCCCTGAACAACCTGGCCAGGTGAGTCCCGCCACCTCTCCTGGGATGTCCCTCTCTCCTGCCCACCTCTACTGGTCAGCATTCTCCAGCTGACCCATGGCTCTTTGAACCCCATCTGGATCACACTTTTGCCCTCTGTCTCCTTAACCCTTGTTGGTGGGCGGAATCCAAGACTCCGTCTGTCCATCCTCCTTGTGAGTTCTCATCAGATACTTGGCGTCCGTCACGGGGGAGAGCGGCCGATGGTCCGAGAAGTGCCTCCCCTTCCATGAAGGTGGCCCCGTGGCTCCAGGCTGAGGAGGCCTTTGTGGGATAGTGGACACTGATGCCCACTGGCTTTCTGATGATGGGACAGCAGGCTTCCGGGTTCTCTCCTGTGACACTTGCCGCACCATGAGGGCCAGCATGGTCATACCCCCATCCCAGGGTGGCAGAGACAGTTCCCGGGGATGGCAGTGAACATGTGATGAGGGTCCTTTGGGGCCTCCCTTGACCCCTTTCTGACCCGGTGGGGCTACACTCATTATCCAGGGGACTCGGGTGGTCGCGGACGTGTCTGTGGGGCTCAGGCTGCACCATCTGGTGGGCATGGACTGCGTGTCGGACTGCGGTAGGTGGTGCAGAGTGCAAGAAGCCCTTTGGCTGCCTTCTTCCCAATTTCCTGGTCAACAAGGGACGGGTGTCGTGTTTGGCCTAAGTGGCGGGGGCAAGCAGGAGCCTGCATTCTGCCAAGGGCCATTGCAATATTTTTAAAATATACATTTTTATTGATTTCAATAGGAAGGGAGAGGGAGAGAGGGAGAAACATCAATGATGAGAGCGAATCATTCACTGGCTGCCTCCTGCACGCCCCCCACTGGGGCTTGAGCCTGCAACCTGGGCATGTGCCCTTGACCGGAATCGAACCCGGGACCCTTCAGTCCAAAGGCTGATGCTCTATCCACTGAGCCAACCTAGGGCCCATTTGGGTCTTGATGGCGTCATCCGAGGGCCGTAAACATTGATGTACTGAAGATGAGCGGCTGCATCTGGACAAACCTCTCGTGAACTCACCCTGAGGCCCCGGCAGGGCCAGAGCCAGTGATTCTCGGGCCTCAGGCGGCCTGCAGGCGGCACGTCCCCCAGCCCCGCCTAGAGGGTCCGGACCTGGGACCCAGACACACCTGACCTCTCACCTCTGGTTCTCACCCCCCGAGCCTCACTCCTCGTCTGTCAGACACAACTGCTCGCCCCCCACCCACCTGTCAGGACTGTGAAGGGGTTGTGGTGGCTTTTATTACTATCATTGTCGTCACCGATATTAACACATCAATGACCACATGGTCACTCCTGCCCGCCTTAACCCCCCGCAGTCCCGGGGCAAGAAGTGGGGTCCAGGCGGGGCCGCGAGGGCGGGTGTGGGGAGCGTAACTGTCAGCGGCCTGTGTCCCCTCGGGCACAGGTCACACACCGCTGGCCGCTCTCTGTCCTCGTGTCCGTGCTCAGGCTGTCCCCAGGCACGGCCCATTCTAGGCTCTGTCCTTCCTCATCCATTCACTCCACGCCCACGTCCTGGAGGCCTCCCGGGCGCCAGGAGTCAGAGAACTAAACGCAGATCAAGCCCGGTCGGCAGGGCTCAGGGGTTGAGTGCGGGCCTGTGAACCAGGAGGTCAGGGTTCGATTCCCGGTCAGGGCACAGGCCTGGGTTGCAGGCTCGGTCCGCAGTGGGGGGCAACCAGGAGGCAGCCAATCCATGATTCTGTCTCATCATTGATGTTTCTATCTCCCTCTCCCTTCCTCTCTGAAATCAATAAAATATATTTTTTTAAAAATAATGAAAAGAAGAAGGAAGACAGATTGAAGCCCCCCCTCCCCTCTGAAAGCTTACCTGCGGCCAGTGAGCACAGGGCAGGGGGAGGGTGTCTGAGCCCGACAGGGACCCTGCTTGCTCCTCTCCTCCTCCCTCTTCCCTCGGGTGCCATAGTCGCTGGGCCCCGTTTCCCCTGGCCTGGGACCATGTACCCATTTCCCCACTGGGCTGAAATGTTCCTGCTCCCCCACCCTATCCACTGGGAGCCTCCAGCCACATTGAACCCCAAAACCCTCCCCTGGCTCCTGGGCCCACAGGACACAGCGACGCTCCTGCCCGCCCTCGGCCGCCCTTCCCACTGGCCTCAGTTTCCCCCTCGGCACTCCCCGCCCTCACTCCTCTTCCTCCCACCAGACAAGCAGCTCTGAGGGCATCGCCTGCCCTGCGACCACCGCCCCACCTGTGTCCTCCTGTCCGCCGGCTCATCCTGACCGACCTCCTGTCCATCCCCATCCGCGGCCACAGCCGGAGCCACCGCAGCGCTGCCACCTCGCGGGGACACACGGGAGCACCGCCTCCCCCGGCCTCGGCTGCTGCAGTGTGACCTCGGAATGCATGGGGGGGCTCCCACCCCAGGGCCTGGACCCGAGGGGACAGGAAGCAACGGGTGCCCGCGCCTCGTGCCCGCAGTCTCCGCCCGCTCTGCCGGGCACCGGGCGGGGCTGGGCTGGAGGTGGGAAGTCAGGGGCCCCTTTTCCTAACACCGGGCTGGGCACCAGACTGAGGGGCAGGCAGGCGGGTGTCCGGGACCCTCGGGCAGCCCTGAGCCACACCTCCCGCCGTGAGCCTTCCCCAGGCGACGCCTTCCTGGCCTTCTAGAACCCGCTGCTCAGGCTGCAGCTGCCCTGCCAGGTCGTGGACAAGCTGAATAAAGGGCATTTTCACAGCAAGTGTTGGTCTGGTCACTGTGGGGACTCCCCTGAGCCCAGGATCCCTGCAGATGGAGCCAAGGAGGGGGAGGGGAAGGGGGAGGTGGAGTGCTTCCCGGGCTTCCAGAACCTTCTGAGTGATGGAGACAGTGTGCTGGTGGGTGCCGGTTCTTCCCGAAGCAGGAAATGGGGAGAGAAAGGCCAGCGTGCGGGCGCCACCATCATTCCTGGAGTCGGGACCAGCACGGAACAGACTGGCACCTCGATGTGTGTGGGGAGGGGGGAGAAGAAGAGATAAACCAAAGAACTCATAGGCCTATAGGCAGAGCCATGGCATGGCCATCGGGGGAGGGGGCTGGGGAGAGGGGGAGGGGACCTGGGAGCCATCGGTAAGACTATCAACAATAAGAATCTATTTAAAAAGGAGGCAAAAACCCAAAAGACAAAATTTCAAAATAAAAAGCAATCAGAGGCCGAGAGAGGAGAGCAGCGGCCCTGTCACCCACACAGTGTCCACGAGGGGTCTCCCCGCCCCCAGGAGCCGCGCCCCCAGGAGCAGCCATGGGGAGCCTGGGAATTGCTGAGCGGGCCGGCCCCCATGGGGATGGATGCTCCCCTCTGAGCGTAAATGTGCTAACATCACAGCAACAGGGGCGCCTCTGCCTGGCCAGGGCGCTTTCCCCTCTGGGTCTCACATCATCTCCAGACTGGGGCTGAGGGGCTGGGGGGGGGCTGGTGGGGGCTGGGGGGCTCGGGGCTGAGGGCTGGGGGGGTGGAGGGCTCGGGGGCTGAAGGGCTGAGGGGGGACGCCCACTCCTGGGCCCCACGGGCCTGGGGCGAGGGCTCCGCCAGCCTGCAGGTGGCTCCAGGGAGGAACGGACGGACAGGTGGCCCCAGGACCTGGGAGGAAACAAGAAGCCAGCCCAGGGCTGCTGGGTGAGGAGGTCAGGACCCCGGTTTCCCATCCTGCCCTGGGAATGCGCACGCCCCCTCCCCCCCTCCCCAGCCCCTGAGCCCAAGGAGCCCCCAGCAGCAGGCGCCAGCATGAGCCACCGGCTTCCTCTGAAGCTGACTCGGGCGCCCAGCTTCGCCTGTGTCCTCCGCGCCAGGGCAGGTGGGTCTGTGATTTCAGGGGAGAAGGAGCCCCTCTGGGCGGAGGCGGCCTGGCTCCAGGCTCTGAGGGACTGTGGTGACCGGGACCCTGACCCGCCTCCCTGTGTCCACCCCCTTGGCAGCGTGACGCCATTTCTCCCACGAAGACATGACGTCCACGTGGCCGGCGGCTCAGTTGGTTGGAGCGACACCGGATACACCAGGGTTTGTGGTCCCTCCTGGTCAGGAATTAACCAATCAGAGCATTCATGGGTGGAGCAATGGGCCCATGTTCCTCTCTCCCTCTTTCTCTTCCTCTCTCTCTCAAATCAATAAATTACGGCCGACGGGGCTCAGTGGCTGAGCGTCAATCTATGAACCAGGAGGTCAGGATTCAATTCCCCGTCAGGGCACAGGCCCTGGTTGTGGGCTCATCCCCAGTGTGGGGCGTGCAGGAGGCAGCCAATCAGTGATTCTCTCTCATCATTGATGTTCCTATCTCTCTCTCCCTCTCCCTTCCTCTCTGAATTCAGTAAAAATATTTTTTTAAAAAAATAAATTAACTAGAAAGACAGAGACAGAGAGAGAGGGAGCGGAAGCCCACTGGCCGCTCTTGCCCTGGGATTGGCTTTGGTCGTGTTCTGACTGCCAGGCTGTGACACCGTGGTGCGTGCCAGTTCAGTCTTGACTTCAAGGCACCTTGAAAACTTCCATTTACTCTCTCGGATCCGGCCACGGCCTGTGAACACGCCTGCCAGCCTGCTGAGGGGCCACCTGGCCCTGGCACTCCCATCAGCCCCAGCTGATCGCTGTCAACCCCATAAGGAGCTGACTGTAGCCCCCGGGCGCCCAGCAGAAACCAGGAGGACCATCCGGCGGAGCCCAGCCTAGGTTGCTGACCCAGAATGACAAGCTAAATTAACAACCCCTGTTTTAAGCCGCTACTTTTCGGGGTGATTTGTTTCAGCTGATACAGGCCCTGGGCAGGAGGTGGGAGCTGAGAGCCAGGAACGGCCTGAAACCAGGAAGCCTTAGCAGGTGGGTCTTAGGTTGAGGGCCCCCCCCCCCCCCCAGGAGATGGGTCTCCCAAGAAGACGCGGGGGGGGTGGGGGGGATGCTCCTGGACAGGCAGAGCTGCGAGAACAGTGCGGCCTGGACACTGGGTGCCGCGAGGGGAATCAATAAAGCTTTAATGCTGGTGAGACGCAGTCTTGCCCGGGGGCTCTCTCCAGACACCCTCCTGTTCGGGGCGGTGGCCGGCATGGGCCATGTCGCTGGGGTGGAGGCCTCGCGAGATGAAGTCCTGGTTCATGAGCAAGAGGTCCCCCGGGAAGTCCGCCAAGCGAAAGAGGCTGCGGTTGGTGAAGCCGGCGATGGACCTCTCCGCTTTCTTGGTGGCAAAGAACGGCCTCAGCTCGTTGGGCTGGTAGGTGAGCGGTTTGGGGGGCTCTTTGGGCTTGAAAATGACACTCATTTTGATCTCTTGTCTTTTTGCGGTGGTGTCCTCGCTCTCCCCGGGCGCGGCATCCCCGTGGGCCTGGCCGGCCACCGCGTCCTCGCCTCCGGCCGCGGGGGGGCCGCCGGGGGACCCAGCCCTCTGGATGGCGGGCAGCGGCCGGGTCCTCAGCGCCCGCGCGAACTGCATGCGCTCCACGTGCCTGCAGATGTCCTGCCTCTCGCGCGGCGGCACCCGGAGTTCCTCCGGGGACGCCGTCCCCTTGGCCGTCCAGATCTTCTTCAGGAGCCCGCAGGGGGCGAAGGTCGGGGGGAACTGCTTCCTGTACTCCAGCACCTGCTTGTAGTCCGACGACCGCAGCTGCAGCTCCCGGAGCATCTTCCGCTCCTCCTCCTGCTTGTGCGTCAGGAACCTTCTCGAGGCCACGGTGTGCACGCCACCTAGACGCTGGCCACCAGACAGCCGTGAGCACAGCCCGGGACGCCCTCCTCCCACCACCGCCCCGCGTGCCCGGGGCCCTGTGTGGGGGGCAAAGGGCGCACCTTTGGGGCCAGACAAGCCTGGGTTCAAATCCCAGCTCTCTCTCTTTTTTTTTAATGGTGTCTTTCTTTTATTTATTTTTAAATATATTTTTATTGATTTCAGAGAGGAAGCCGCCCACTGAGGATTGAGTCCACAAACCAGGCATGTGCCCTGACCAGGCATCGAACCCAGGACCCTTCAGTCTGCAGGCCGACGCTCTATTCACTGAGCCACACCAGCCTGGGCTGGACTCTCCTTGCCCACCATGAACTGGAAGGAATGGTGTGACTCACGGGGCCCCTGGGCGGCCTCCGGAACCGTCCCTGTGAGAGCCGCTGGCGCCAGGTAAGGCTCAGGCGAGGCGCCTCTGCCCGGGACCCTGCCGCTCTAGTCCTCCCGGGGCGTTGGAACAACGGGGCACTTTGCTCCGCCAGCGCCGAAGCCACGGGCCACCTCGGCCAGCCTGCGTCCTGACTGGGAGACTTCCGTCTCTACCGCGGCTGTTTGGGAACCTCCGGCTCCCCCGGGGTGACCGCCGCCCTCAGTAGCCGCCCTCCTCCCCCCAAAGGTCAGGGCACTTACCAGGATCTCTTTCTCCAGCGGGGAGTACTTCCCGGGGGCGATGCTGGGGTCTGATGTGTGGAATTTGGTCCATGTCCTGGGAGGTGGAGAGGCAGGTGCGTTAAAACTCTGGGAAAGGCCCTGGCCAGTTGGCTCAGTGGGTAGAGCATCGGCCTGGGGACCAAAGGGTCCCGGGTTCAATTCTGGTCAAGGGCATGCACCTCAGTTGCAGGCTCCTCCCTGGCCCAGACCCTGGTGGGGGCTCGTGCAGGAGGCAACCTGTCGACGTGTTTCTCTCTGTCTCTCCCTCTCTCTCCCACTCTCTAAAATCAATGGGAAAACATCCTCGGGGAGGATTTAAAAAATAAACTTCCGAAAGGGGCTCCCTAGCGCTCCCTTTGGGAATGGAAACCTCACAAAGGGTGATTTCGCGGAGCCAGGCGAGGCTGCGGGCAGGGATCCTCCGGGCACGGGCTGGGGGCCACCACGCAGCCTGGCGGCCATGGGGGGGGCGGGCGGCCGGAAGGAGCGGGCACTCACCCCACGGGGGCAGCGGAGGCTCGGTCCCCGCGGCAGCACAGGGGGTCCTGGTCCTTGACAGACTCAACTGCGCTCAGCACCCCATTCTTCAGGGGCTTCCGCTCTGGGGCCCGGGGGTCTGTACCCCTCTCCTGCCCAGCCTTCTGGCCGCCGTCCTCCCATTCACTGAGCATGGCCTGGCCACAGGCCGGGTGGAAGGTGTCGGGGCTGGAGTGGCTCTTCCTCAGGCAGTTTCATGGGAGCCCAGGGGTGGGCTCACATGGTTCTTGCATCATAACTGGCCCCTGGGAGCTATTGTGAGGTCTGAGCCCTGGCTGAGCGGCTCAGAGCCGCCGCCAGCTTCCAGAGGGAGGTGCCCTGTGGGTTCCCTTATCGTTACATAACCGCTTCCTGGGCCCGTCTGGCGTGGAGACGGCGCCAGGCAAATCCACCTGTGGTCCTGCTGGTCCCGCTGCGCCCACAGCGTCAGGAGCCAGGGCGATGGGCAGCTCCCTGTGTCCGCAAGGCTGCTCCCTGCCTGTCGGGCCTCCTGAAACCCGGGTACAAACAAAACAGGAGAGCCCGGCCGTGCTGCTCAGTGGTGCAGCCTCGACCTAGGAACCGGGAGGTCAGGGTTCGATTCCTGGTCATGCCCGGGTGGCAGGCTCGATCCCCAGTGGGGGGCATGCAGGGGGCAGCTGATCCGTGATTCTCTCTCACCATGAATGTTTCTCTCTCTCTCTCTCTCTCTCTCTCTCTCTCTCTCTCTCTCTCCCTTCCTCTCTGGAATCAAGAAAAAAAATAGAATAAATTTAAAAGGAACGACAGAAAAGACCCTTCCCCCTGGAGCCGCAGCCGTCAGAACCAGCGGTTCTGCCGCCCTGAGGGCAGCGGTGGGCGAGGCAGGCTCGTCTCCATTCTGTCTTGTTGTGTCCCGTCCCCAAGGCGTCTGCTGCAGCTTTGTCCCCTGTCTGCACTGCTCTGCATGCTTCCGAGAAGTCAGCTACTGAAAGGACAGTGTGGGGGGAAGCAGTGGGCCCCCCGGGAGGGCGTCCCATCCCACCCAGCTCAGCGGGTCTGGGGTGCTCACTCCAGCCGGGGTCTGGTGGCAGAGCTGGGTCCCTGGGCGGCGGGGAGCCACCAGGTAGCAGAGGCCACGGCCTGGAGCCCTCCGTGTGGCCACAGCGACAGGAAGGCCTGGCCCGCGGCTGGTGTGGGGGCGAGCGTCCCACTTGTGTTTCTCTCACCTGCAGAAGTGCCCTGTGCCAGCGGGGTGGCCATCGAATGCGTGTTCTGCGTGTTCCGCGAGCATTGACGTGTCTGGCAAACCTTCAGGAGAGAGGCCGGTGACGGGGGTCAGGCGGTGCCTATCTGCTTACAGGTGCCGCTCTCTGAGGGCGACCACTGGCCCCAGGACCCCTCCTCTGGGCCCAGCCACTCACCCACTCTCAGGGGCGCGTGCACGTGCCCTTGGGCGCGCCATGAGCTCAACTCTCCACTAGAGGGTGAGGCTAGAGACGAACCAGGCAGTGCTGGCCAGCGTGGCTCCGTGGTTAGGGCGTCCACCGATGCACCCGAAAGGTTGTGGGTTTGATTCCTGGTCAAGGCCATGTACCTGGGTTTCAGATTCCACCTCCTGGCCCTGATCTGAGCTCATGTGGGAGGCAACCAATCTATGCATCCCTCTCACATCAATGTTTCTCTCTCTCTCTTCCCCCCTCCTGCTCTTCCTCCCTTCTTTCCTTCCTTCCTTCCTTCCTTCCTTCCTTCCTTCCTTCCTTTCTCTAAAATTCAATGGAAAAGATACCCTTAGGGGAGGATTAACAACAACAAAACAGAGATGGCCTAGCCGGGTCCCCCTTTGGGAAGGCCTCACAGTGGGGGTGGCACAGGCCTACAGGAGGTCAGTGCACGGGACATGCCCTGTTCTGGCAGGAGAAGAAGGGGCTTCGGTGCTATGACAACCTGGGAGACTCCCCAGCCAGGGGCTCCGAGGACCTCCCGCGGGGCAAGCTGTGCGTCTGCAGAGACAAGATGTGTATGGATCTGGACCCAGGAAGCACACGCGTCCACCTCCCTGGGTTTTGGTGACGTTGGGCAGGGACCTGACTCTGCGAACTGCCCGGCCGGGAGCAGGAGGAGGTGGGCAAGGCGGGGTGGGCTCGGCGCCCTCCGGGGAGGCTCGGGGTGGGAGGCCTCTGCTTGGCTGCAGGCGTCAGGGTGGGGGGAGGGCTGACCCCCCACCGCCCGGCTTCCCCAGGAGCCGGCACTGCTGGCCTTTGCCAGGAGGTGGGAGGAGGCGAAACCTGCCGTGGTGCAGGGAGGGTCCTTCACCCTGGAGCCCGGGTTCCTCATCCCCTCGTGGCCTCACGCAGCCCCCCGACATCTGGCCGCACCCAGCGCCCGGGCTGAGGCGCTGCTCTGGCCCTCGGCTTCTCCCTGTCCCGTCCCCCCGCCCTCCCTCCCCTGGCCCAGGGCTCTGCCCGCCCAGCCAGGGGCCTTCGCGACTGAACTCCTTGTCCCCAGCGTGACTGGCAGCGCGAGGAGGCCCGTTTGGGGCGTCTCAGACAAAGGAGCCAGTGTGCTGGCAAGTTCCAATGATGTGCCCGAGGTCACACTATTCCAGGTAGAAAAAGCAAAACAAAACATGGGCCCGCCCAGCTCAGGATAATCTGAGCTTCGGTTCCCCAGGAGGCGGTGTGGCGACTGGACCGTGCAAATTGGTCTGATAAGGAGGTTGGAGTTGAGCACAAGCTGCGGAAACGCCGCAGGAGAAGACGGGCGGCGGGGGCAGTGCCCGCTGCGTGCCCGCCGGGGACGGCTTGTCTCAATCAGGACGCCCCGCGATGAACACTGATAATCACGAATATCGACCGTGCATTGCGTGTAGGCACGGGCCTATGAGCGCTGTATGCCCTCATTTAAATACGCGGATACATTTTAAATGGCGTCAGAGTCCTAGAAGGCATCTGCTTCCAAAGCAAACCAGATCAGCCCGGCTCGTGTGGCTCAGGGGTTGAGCGTCAACCTATGACCCAGGAGGTCAGGGTTCAATTCCCGCTCAGGGCACAGGCCCGGGTTGCTGGCTCGATCCCCAGAGTGGGGCGTGCAGAAGGCAGCCAATCCGTGAGTCTCTCTCATCATGGATGTTTCTAGCTCTCCCTCTCCCTTCCTCTCTGAAATCAATTTTAAAAAATCTTTAAAAAATAATAACAAATAAAAAGCAAACCAAAAAAACCCAAAGCAGATGGGCAGTGGAGTAACCCGCTGTGCTGAGCAGGGCGATCCTGGAAATAGCAGGCCTGTCTCAGCCCCTGACTCACTGCTGTCCTGACAGTTTCCGTTGGGGAGTTCTGGCCCAGGAAAGGGGTTGGGGCTCCACGTGGTGGGGGGCCCTCAGGGGGCTCCCTGCTCACCAGTAAGAAAGACGTGCCCCCTTTTTGCGGCGGCGCAGGGACAGCGGCCCGTGCCGGCGGCCGGCCGGCGGCAGGTCTCCATCCTGCATCACCCACGGTTTCTCGGAAACCTCGCCGGTATCACCATCCTCTTGGCGTGCAGCCTCCTCGTGTTTCATTAAATGCAGGCGTGCCCTCCCCCAGGCCTCCCTTCCCGCCTGGCAGCGGGGCAGGTTCTCGCCCTGGAAGCGTCCTGCCGGCTCCCGGGTTTTCCGACGTCTGAGGGAACCACAGTCTTTCCCACACACCGAGGTGGGAGCTAAGAGGCGTCTTAAGGGCTGAGCTGCTCCACATCCCAAGAGGCTGTGCGGACGGTGGTCCCTGCGCTCACCCCTGCCGACCTCCGACCCCCGGCCTCCCCTGAGACGCCCCCCGGAGGCGCCCGGCCCTCTGAGCAGGCTTCGGGGTGCGTGCCAAGAAAACCGCGTGAGTTATGCACACACAGGAAGGTCTTATCTTAAATCCCTCGCTGGCAGCGGCTCCCAAGATACTGGAACTCCCGGGGGGTGATAGGGCAGGACTCCCAGCGGATCTTTGGGATCTAACCCGGAGGAGTACATTTCTCTGACCTTCAACTGGTGCCTCGGACCCGAGTCGGGGAAGAGGCCAGAGCGGACCGGGCTGGAGTCTCCAAAGGCCGCTGGGCGCGGGTGGCTGTGCTGCGCCCGTGTGTGAGCCCGTTGGTTCTGTGAACAAGAAATCAATGGTTAAGAGTTTTAAATATATGTTTATGGAACGCAGAGCGGAAGGGAGAGGGAGAGAGAGAGAAACATCCATGATGGGAGAGAATCCTGGATCATCGGCTGCCTCCTGCACGCCCCCTACTGGGCATGAGCCTGCAACCCAGGCCTGTGCCCTGACCAGGAATCGAACCGTGACCTCCTAGTTCATAGGTCGACGCTCACCCATGAGCCACGCAGGCCGGGCTCACATGGCTTTTGAAGGACAGAGACAGAGCACACGCGCACAGGCAGCCTGAGCCCTTGGCCTGCAGCTCACTCCCGCCCCAGCTGACCTCGGGCGGGGGGGGGGGGGTCCATTTCTCCCCGAGTCAGTTTCCTGCCTATAAAGGTGGAGATAAGCCTTATGTTCTGCTAACTCACAGGACGATGAAAAGAATTAAAATGAAATAATGTCCAAGAAAATGAATTAGCCCACAAAATGTGTTGTAACGCTGACCGGCGGCTGCCGCTGGGGTGCTAGGAAGTGAGCACATGCATTTGGTTTAGTTGGTGGCTCTGGCCTGACCACAATGCGAGCGCCCGTCAGTTGGGTGTTCAGTGCATCTAATAGGCACCGTTAGATGCCAAAGAGATTTTGAAAAAGAAGAAAGAATGAATGTGAAACCCTCAGTGGTAGCAAGTGCTGGGCAGATATAAGGACTTGCATGACTGTTATTGTCCTTTACTCCACATATGGAAACGTCACTTCAGCTGCATGGTACCCTCTGCCCTAGACAGAGGGGCTTCCGAGGGGAGACGAGTTACAGAAAAGCCAACAGCCCCCGTCCGGGTGTGAGCTCGCGTCCCAGCTTCCTTTCTTCTGTCTGTGCCGCGCTCTCTCTCCCCGGGTGCCAGGCTCTTCCCGCCTTGGCTAAATTCACCTGGTTTATGATTAACGACGAGACTGTTGGAAAAGCTCAAAACCGCCCGGCCAGTGTGGCTCAGGCGGGGGCGATCCCGGTGTGGGGCGTGCAGGAGGCAGCCAATCCGTGATTCCCTCTCATCGTTGATGCTTCTGTCTCTCTCTCCCTCTCTGAAATCAGTAAAAACATATTTTAAAAGGAAAGAAAAGCTCAAAACCTCTGTCACAGGGACATCTATTGAGAAAGAAGCATCTCCTGCAGACGCCTACTTTTAATGACTCCGCCCAGTACCCCTCTGAAGGAAAAGGGGGGGGGGGAGTCGTACTGTCTCCCCCTTTTGGGATGAGGAAGCGAAGCTGGTGAGATGAAGTGCGTTCCCTCGGTCACAGCGGAGGAAACAGGACCCAGGCCCTTCGAGCTGCAGGCCGGCTCCAGCCCTCCTGCCCCGGGTCACACTTGCCCATCGTGAGCAGAGTGGGCCTGGCTGACCTTGGGTGTCGACACACGAGGAGCCAGAAGCCATTCCTGCAGGTCGTGGTGACCGACACGGTGGGTTCCCCAACCTGCAGAGTGGCCTTTGGACACTTCCCATTGGTTTTTAGAGAGAGGGGACGGGAGGGGGAGAGACACAGAGAGAGACACAGCGATGTGAAGAGACGCATTGATCGCTTGCCTCCCACACGCACCCCGACCAGGGCCCGGGATCGAGCCTGCCACCACGGTGCGTGCCCTTGACCAGAGTCAAACCCGGGACCTTCCAGTCCGCAGGCCGAAACGCTAACCACTGAGCAAGTGGTCTTCCCAGGTAAGAGCAGGTGGAGCATTCGGTTGGAAAGCACTTCCTTTCAGCGTCTTTCCACAATCCCGGCCCCACGTCTGTGCACCGCCTGCCCTCGCCCGTCGCGTTCGCAGGGGTTAGGGTGACACCTGCCTGGAGGCGTGTGCTCTGTCGGAAACCTCGCCTCGGGGCTCCGAGCAGAGGGGAGACCACAGGCCACGGGTTGACGTGCTCCTGGAAGCCAAGTGTGAAGTAAAGTGGGTGCTGGGGGAGCGCTCGTCTGACAAGCATCAGGTATGAGTGCGTCCCTCAGGGCTCGTCCACAGATGTGCAGTCCCAGGCCCCATGCTAAGGGAGCGAGGCCGCCCGCAGGCCCAGCGAGCAGCTCAAGGGACGCCCGTCCCTCAAAGGGCGACAAGCTAGTGGGGGAAGTAGACTCAGACGCCGTGAACTACCATTAAGGCCAGACGGGCTCGGGGTTCGCAGAGAGGGCCGGTGGGCGCGGCGGGAACTCGCGAATGTGGTTGGGAACAGAGGAGAAACTTTGAGGACGAAGGACAGGCGGGCGTGGGTATTGAAAGATGAGTCCATTCCAGCCGCTTCCTCCCCGAGGCAGTGCTGCGGGAGGGAGGAAACGGGGCGTCAGGGACCTCCAGGGCTCCTGGAACTCGGGGTCCCCCCTGCCCAGCTGGATCAGCTCACCACCTGCCTTCCACCCCTCCAGCCGCACCTCCCACCCACTCCGCTCGCTCGGAGCGGAGCGGGGCCTCCAGCAGGTAGCACCACCTTCTCCCGCAGTGAGTGCACCGCCCTCCAATCCCGGCGAAGGGCATCGAGTTGCACGGCCGCCCCGGGAGCCCGGGAGCATATAAGGCCGCAGGCCTGTCCTGCAGCAGCTGGACACCTCCCGACATGGGCTGCCCGGCCCCGCTCCTGGGGCTGCTGCTCCTGCCTGGAGTTTTTCTACTCGGAACAGGTACAGCCGTGGATGCCCAAGCCCCTTGCTCCTGCCTGTCCCCGGGAGGACAGGGCAAGTGTGGGTGCCCCCCAGAGCCCCCCAACCCCCTATGGGGAAGCTAGAATGAAATCCAGACCACGAGGGCCTTTCCTGTGTTGGATGCAATCCAGCCACAGAGGGAGACGTTGCTGTGCCAGTCACCGAGTGCTTAGCCGTGCTTGTGGGTTTGGGGGCGCTGCGTCAAGGGTGTTCTATGGGTTCTGTTCTGTGGGTGAGGCACTGGCCCATGCGCTGCTCTGTAAAAGGGGGGCTCTGTACTTAGGGTTCTGGAGAGAGATGGGAACAGAAGGAGCACTTGGTGTTGTTCCAACTTAAACTAAAACGACTCTAAGAGGTTGAGTGTGGTTGAGCGTGGACCCATGAATGTGCCTGGTTGCGGGTTCAATCCCCAGTGGGGGGGCATGGAGGAGGCAGCCAATCAGTGATTCTCTCTTGTCTGGATGCTTCTCTGTCCTCTCCCTCTCCCTTCCTCTCTCTGAAATCAATAAAATATCAATTTTTGAGCCCCTGTAGGGTCCTGGGTTCAATCCCAGTCAGGGCTCCAAAAAATCAATATTTTTTTTAAAAGAAGGAGGAGGCGCGCTGGCCGGGGTACCTCAGGGCTTCGACGTGCTCTCTGGCCCGCACGCTGACATGAGGCAGTGGAGGTACTGAATTACCGTCACGATTTCTTTCCTGTTGCTGAAGGCGTTGAAAAATGTACCACAAAAGAATACCTTCACCTGAAACAGTTGACGTGACATGAAATTATCTAGGTTTGATTCATGAAGTCTCCTAACCTGAGCATCTCTCTCCTTTTATTTCTAAAGAATTATCAGTTCGGTAATCTTAGCCCTAGTCTGTACTCTACATCTAGTCCTCTTAGGGACGTTTTAGTTTAAGCTGGAACGACACTAATTCAAGCTGCCCACGTAATTTCGATTACTTTTACCATTATTTTGTGACTTGAGGGGGAAATAGTGAAGTCCTCTGTGACTTAGCCTTCCTACTTACACGAACAAACAAAAGCTTGGGAACACTCTTGAACAACAAATAGCTTGGATGAGATTTTTATTCGCTGTAAAGACAAACCTAATCAACACCCACAGAACAACGTTTGATTGTGAAGTTCATACTCGAACTCTCCTTTTATTCTGCAGGTAAGTGAGTAGCTACTCAGACCTGTTTGCTAGGACACGCGAGAGTGTGCAGAAGGACCTAAGCCAGCGGTTCTCAACCTGTGGGCCGCGACCCCTTTGGGGGTCGAACGTCCCTTTCACAGGGGTCGCCTAAGACCACCGGAAAACACATATATAATTACATATTGTTTCTCTGATTAATCACTACGCTTTAATTATGTTCAATTTGTAACAGTGAAATTGGGGGTCACCACAACATGAGGAGCTGTATTAAAGGGTCGCGGCGTCAGGAAGGTGGAGAACCGCTGAAGCGGTCTCCTGCGTCCTTTGGGGCCGGGGCCTTGCTGGCGTTTACACGTCTGAGGATGAGTGAGCGCGTGAGTGTGACTTAGGGCCGAAGGTCTGCGTGGCTCCGGCCCCGAGTCCCCGTGTCCTGACCCGGTGAATACGGCCGGTTTCGCATCCCTCCGGCTGCTGCCTCGGCTCTCACAGACGAAGGGGAGGAACCACTGGGGAGATTTAATGAAATAATGTTCTAAATGACGTGGAAGCCTCCGCGAGAAGCCGCTAAGTCAGTGTGAACTGTCATTAGACGCTACAAGCTCTACACTGGGGATCTTAAACCCAGAAGGGAGGACAATGCGGATGCTCAGCGTCCGATTAAAGCGTTTCCCCGGTGTATCCATCCCCAAGAACCAGGAGTTTCCTCTTTCAACATTCCCGCCACAGGCTCAGGCAATAGATGCAACATCGGTTTTTTGGTTTGTTTGTTTCTTTAATATGTTTTATTGATTTTTTTACAGAGAGGAATTGAGAGGGGTAGAGAGTCAGAAACATCAATGAGAGAGAAACATCGATCAGCTGCCTCCTGCACAACCCCTACTGGGATGTGCCCACAACCAAGGTACATGCCCTTGACCGGAATCGAACCCGGGACCCTTCAGTCTGCAGGCCGACACTCTAGCCACTGAGCACACCAGTCAGGGCGACGCAGCTTTGTTACATGCCAGCGGGAAGGGGTGCTTTTCTCCAGCTGACCGGCACCGAGCAGGCGGGCGCTCGGGGAGGGAGGGGGGCTGTGCCAAGCGTATGTGGAAAATGCATGGGGCTTTCTCGCCCTGCTGGTGTGGTTCAGTGGATAGAGCATCAGCCTGTGGGCTGAAGGTCCCGGGTTCGATCCCAGTCAGGGCACAGGCCCGGGTTGTGGGCTCCATCCCCAGTAGGGGGCATGCAGGAGGCAGCTGATTGATGATTCTCTCTTATCATTGATGTTTCTGTCTCTCTCTCCCTCTCCCTCTCTGAAATCAATCAAAAAATATGTTTTTAAAGGGATTTAGAATAGACGTGTGTGTGTGTGTGTGTGTGTGTGTGTGTGTGTGTGTGTGCGAGTCGGGGGATGGAGACAACCCCCAGTTTGGGACAGTGAGTTTAAAGATTGCTGGGAACTGGGAAAAAGCTCCCTGAAATCCAACGATTCTCTTAAGACAACACCTTGGTAACGACTCGATGATGGATGATGCGTTGGAAACAGCCCCAGCAGATCCCTGGGCAGGAAGGTCAGCGTCACCTCTTGTCCCGCCCCCTCCTCCCATCCCCCTAAGAAATGAAGTCCCCGTGTGAAACCGACCAAAACGGGGCGATCCGTTACCCCGAGCTGGGCCTTCGATAGGAGGGCGCAGCGCTCTCCTTGCTCTGCCCTGTCCTGACTCCCAGCCAACCCTGCGCACCGAGGGCACAGGGGGCGACACGGGCCGCTTCCCGCACCGCGGGCGCAGCAGCGGGCACTCAGAAATGGTCAGAGTGAGTGAGTGGAAAACAGCGCCGTGACTCTCCCCACTGCTGCCCGCTGCCCGCTCCTCCAGGATAAGCCAGGGTCTCGGGGTGTTTCCTGAGCTGCTGGCATCGAGGGGGTTGGAGAGGCACGGGGGCCTTGCAGGCGCCACAGGCGAGTAGCTGTTGTCTCGGGCGGCCTGGCCCTGCTCCAGCTGCGCCCGCCCCCGCCTCCCCCACCTGAGCTCGCGCCACCTCTGCCCCGAGTGTGCACTTCCCCCTGCAGCTTACAGACTGACCTTGAGCTCCCAGGAGCGTGGGATCAGCGATGCGATACGGCCCTGGAGGTGCTCCTGGGCTCTTCAGCGGTCGCACAAGCACCTCCAGACAGCGGGCCCTGAGAGCTTCCGGGAGCAGCCAGGCCTGTGCCTGGAGTGTGGTTGTCCCCTGCATAGAGTTTATCTGCTCAGCACGAGCCAAGGCAAACAGTTAAAATCTCTCTAAAACCGCAAGGCGATCGAGTTGCGATCTGCCCAGCTGGGTGCACACCTGCTCTGCCTCCAGGCCCGACACTGGCCACCCCCCTCCCCGCCTCCCTCTGGCCCACAGCCCCCCACCCCCAGGGCACTCAGCCCGGGCTCCCCCTGGCGCCACGGTCTCGGTCGGGGTGGGAGTCGGTGGTGTCAGATCTGGGCTAGGCCCCTGGCCGCCTGCTCGCATTTGCCCTGGTCAGGCATTCAGCAATGCCATGCTGTGCCCTGCTGTGCCGCTGGCAAGCTGACAGCTCCACGGGCCAACCTCCCCTCCCACCCCCACACATGCACATGCATACACACATACACACCACACACGCGCGCACACACACGTGCATGTACACTCACCCACACACATGCACGCGCACACACGCACCCCCACCCACACATATGCACAGCCACCCACACACATGCACACCCACACACATGCACCCCCACCCACACATATGCACAGCCACCCACACACATGCACACCCACACACATGCACCCCCACCCACACATATGCACAGCCACACACACACATGCACACCCACCCCCACATATGCAAACCCCCGCACACACACCCATACACATGCACACACACTCTTGCATACATATACTCACACACATGCACACACCCACATATGCACTATGCAATGCTCTCACATACATGTGCTCGTGCACGTGCATGCACATGCATACACAAATGAATTTCCACCAAACACGTGGCTGGTATTCAGCTCGCAGCGATGAAAGGTGCATGTGTGTGATGGGAAGAAGGAAATGGCTTCGTGGGTCCAGAGCAGTGAGCGGGTCACGGTTGAGCTTCACGTGGTTGCAGCCCGGGGACTCTCTCTGTGTGGCACTAACGTAACTAGTATGTTTTCAAAGTCCATTCAAACAGCTCAGACATTGGGTGCCAAGTGTGTGTGCGTGCATGTGTGTGGGTGTGTGTGTGCATGCACGTGTGCGTATGTGTGCGTGTGTGTGTGTGTGTGCGCGTGCATGTGTGTGGGTGTGTGTGTGCATGCACGTGTGCGTGTGTGCGTGTGTGTGTGTGTGTGTGTGCGCGCGCGTGCGGGGGGTGAGGTTGGCTTGTTTGCATTTATCTTTGGTTTCTCTTTTTCCCCCCTCGATGGCTTTGTGTCGTCGGGTGGGGGTTAGAGTTCTATCAACGCGTCTGTCTCCTAGCCGCGGGCTCCGCCTGTTCCGTGGCACGAGGAGTGTTTGCCTCCCGGTTGTCACGGAGTCTGCAGGGTGGAACACGCAGCACAGCGGAGTGGGACACGTGTGGCCAGACACGCTATCCTGCTCATCACGTATGTGTGTGATGGTTAATGAACAGTCCTCTGAACTAAGGCCGGAGAACCGATGTTCTTATTCCTGGAGTCACATTCTTTAGTGATGAAACTTATTTTGGTTGAAGCTTTTCTAGGACAGCACTGGCCCTTTTCTAAAGTGACCTTCTCTCCCCCCGTAGCCGCCGAGACCGAGCGCCTAAAGCTGGCACTGGGTGAGTTCGTGCTTCTGTCCCATCGGCCTGACGCTTCCCATTCTCTGCGCCCCTGGGCAGGCAGGAGGCCGGTGCCAGGGGAGGACGCGCAGCGGGCAGTGTCAGTCATTTGAAATCTGTAGCAGATGCATGTACGTGACACAGATAACAGCCGTGTTCGCCGAGGGCCCGGAGGACTGATGGCACCCGTGGGTCCCGAGAGGCAGGGGCCGGGAAAGGGCTCGGATGTGGACAGGCCATGGTCACCGGCTCTGGTCCCAGGTGGGCACCGCTGCCCTGACCGGCAGGTGGCGCTCCAGCCTGGGGTGAGGGCTGCTCTGTGTGCCATTCAGGGCCCCGAGGTGCAGCTGTCGCCTCTGGGGTCTCTTCAAAACGATCCCATGGGCAAGCATCTCCGAGCGTCCGAGATGTCCCGGGCGGCACTGTCCGGCCCGTGTTCCTCGGGTCCGTTTCCCACCTGTCCCCTTAGGCGGCGCTGACGCTCAGAAGCAGGTGGGGTGAACGTCACCCCTTTAATCACATGAAAACCTCTCCGTTTCTCTCGTGCCCACAGATGACGGGGACTCGGACGCCATCCTGTCAGGTAAGAGGGCGCTCACCCTGTGCTGACCCCCCGGAGGGTCTCACGGTCCCTCCAAATTCAGGAAAGAGGTCCTTCCCTGGTGACCCCCAGCCGCCCCGTGGCTGAGTTTGTGGGGAGCTCGTTCTCAGGCGGGGCCCCAAGATCCCCTCCGTCCTCAGAGAGGACGGCGCTGCCGGTGTCTGGAACGAGTCCTGAAAGCGCCGGGCGTGAGTGGGTCCGAGGCCGCCTGTCGGCGTCGCTCCGGCCGCTGCTCGCTCAGCGGTTACCGGCCGCGCTCCGTTCCGCGGAGGAGGCGGCGTTTGAGCGCGTGAGACACCGGCTCATTCTGCGTGTCCTGTGCCGAGGCCACCAGTTCCCACAAACCCAGTGCGTGAGCCACACCCAAGCGCTGCCTTCGGCTCTGGGGTCAGGGTCCAGGAGGAGTCTCGCCTGTGAAATCGCTGTCCGGGGTCCTGTCCCCCTGGAGGCCGCGGGGCAGCACCACGCCTGCCTCTCCCGGTCCTGGGGCCGCCCCCTCCTGGGCTCCGCTCCTTCTTCCGGCTGCAAAGCCAGCAGCGTCGTGTCTTCAAATTCCTCTCTGACGCTCCAACCTCCAGCTGCACTTTTAAGAATGCTTGTGGCCCGGCCGGCGGGGCTCAGGGGTGGAGCGTTGACTTAGGAACCAGTAGGTCAGGGTTTGATTCCCAGTCAGGGCACAGGCCCGGGTTACGGGTTCGCTTCCCAGTGGGGGGCGTGCAGGAGACAGCCGATCCATGGTTCTCTCTCATCATTGATGTTCCTCTCTCTCTCCACCTCCCTTCCGCTCTCTTTAAAATCATTAAAACATTTTTTAAAATACGAGGGAGAATCATGGATCGGCTGCCTCCTGCGCGCCCCCCACTGGGGAGCCAGCCGCAATCGGGCACGTGCTCTTGACCAGAATCAAACCTGGGACCCCTCAGTCCGCAGGCCGACACTCTATCCACTGAGCCACACTAGATAGAGCTTTTGGGGGAGAATTCTAATTATTTTTATTTTAAAATTTATCTTTATTGTTGGAAGTATTACAGCTGTCCCCCTTGTCCTGTCCACCCCGCTGCTGCCCCTCCCCAGCCCTCACCACACTGTTGTCTGTGTCCACGTGTCAGGCCTCTGTGCCGACAAGCTCTGTGGTTGGTCTCCCGCTCCCCGACCTCCTTTCCCTCTGAGGCGCGTCAGCCTGTGGGCGCCACGGAACCAAGTAAACGGATGAGCAGCACGGACGTGGCGCGTGCGACAGGCTGACGGGTGGGTCTGTGTTGCAGTGCTGCCTGCTGCCGGCTCCACTCTGCTCCCTCCTCTGACTGCGGCGCGTTCGGCATCGCCAGGTAGGAACCCCCCCCCCCGGACTCCCCCCTCCCGCCCCCTGTGACCGAGTTTAACTGCTCAGTTGCACCACCCATTGCTAGTGACTGCTGTTCCGCCTGAGGGCACACTGAGCAGAGGGGGACGGGCCCTGAGGTGCCTGGATTCACGCTGTCCAGCTTCCGTTTGTGTTTATCCCTAATTTTACTGTCAAAGACCATCATGCCCGCGGGTGGGGCTCAGAGGTTGAGCATCAACCTAGGAACCAGGAGGTCATGGTTTGATTCCAGGTCAGGGCACAGGCCTGGGTTGTGGGCTCCATCCCTAGTGCTGGGTGTGCAGGAAGCAGCCAATCCATGATTCTCTCTCATCATTGATGTTTCTCTCTGTCTCTCCCTCTCCCTTCCTCTCTCTCTAAAAATCAATGGAAAAATATCCTTGGGGGAGATTAACCCCCCAGAAAACTAGCTATTAAAAAAAGGGGGCGAGGCATTTGGGGAAAGCAGGATGGCGTTAGGAGCGTCCGCTCTGCCGCCTGGACTTGACCCCAGCCTCGTGAGAGGCGGGTCCTTCTCTGTGAGCTCGTGGCCAGGCAGGCGGCCCTTCAGCAGGTCCAGCTGAGTCCTCTGACGGTGTCTCATCTGTGTCTCGGGAAGGAGTTGTGACCCTGATCACCGCTTCCGTGTCGTTCTAGAGCCACCTGCCATGGACCCGCCTCCTTCGAGTCGTCAAGCCGATGATCCTTGGCCCAGCCCGCCAGGTCAGCCACCGGCTCACAGGACACGCCACTGTGCGCATGAGCCCCAGGGGAGGCAGTGACAGCCAGGGAGGGGGCGGGGCTGCACGGGCCAGAGCGAGAGGACCACGCCCCCAACACCCGGCTGAGCGCCCGAGCACCCCACTTTCCTGCCACTGCACAGACACATTGGAAAGTTCAGGCAGTGAGGAGACTAGGGGAGCAGACAGCCGTGCCCCCAGTGCCTCCGGGGCTGGTGCTCACAGTTTGTCACCCTGGGTTCCATCTTGTCAAGGAATAGCACATGACAGGCAGCTTTGAGCTCCCAGATGCCCATCCCCCTGATCTCTTCCTCTGCCTCGGAGACAAGCACCCCTGGAGGTGGTGTGTGTCGTTCCTGTTCATTCTTAAGACTTTTACAAATACGACTTGCGCGGCTCTATGAGTCATTGTGGCTTTCTCTCTCACCAATGATATCGGTGCCCGTCAGTCATCCACTCCTTGCATTCCCTACTCAATGTCACGTTTCTGAGGTGGATCCGTGTTGATGGCTATAAAGATTTATAGATAGATTTTACTGCTTTTAGCAGCTATGGTGTTGAATCTTTTTGAATAAACCCCATAATGGGCGCCTTTCCCCATGGATAGAAATACATTTCTGTGATGTTTCGTGTCTGCCCGGCTGGGGGCAGGTCCTGGCTCAGCAACGCATGTTCCACCTGATCCGCTCTGTGGCCTCGACCGCCAGGGGCACCTCACGCAGCGGTGGGAGTACTGAGCGCTCATACGTGGGGAGTGATCAAAACTTCCCCCAAATCTGGGAGCCGGGCAAACAGGGTGAGTGCAAAAGGCAAGTTTCCAAAATGTACCCTTATTGTTGTTTCCGCAGACAACCCGCCCAGGATGAGGCTCGCCAACGGCACCGGGAGGTGCTCCGGGCGCGTGGAGGTGTTCTACCAGGGCGCCTGGGGGTCGGTGTGCGGGGACGGCTGGGGCCTGCGGGAGGCCCAGGTGGTGTGCCGGCAGCTGGGGTGCGGCCGCGCGGTGTCTGCCCCGCTGGGCGCCCACTTCGGGCCGGGCTTCGGGAAGATTCTCCTGGACAACGTGCACTGCAGCGGTGAGGAGAGCCACCTGGCCCTGTGCGCCCACGACACCTGGTTCACGCACGGCTGTGGCCACGAGGACGACGCCGGGGCCGTCTGCTCGGGTGAGGGGTCGTGTGCTCTCTCCGGGGGGACCTGTGGGCGGAAGGGGCTCTGACAGGAAGTGGGAAGTGAGCCAGGGCCTCCTGTGGGGCTGATGGTTCCCTCTCCACACTCGCAGGTCCTCTAGCGGCAGATGCCTTCCCGCCAGGTGAGACCCATGGGCTGTTTCTAGGCCCCGTGCTACCTCTAGTTTTGCCCGGCTAATACTTTCTGTGGAAATGGAATGAAAACGACCCTGTCTAATCGAGCTTGGCGCAGTTTACAGGGGCTGGTTTGATTGGTCTATTTGACTTGGAGTCTAACCGGCTTTCCCAGTCTCTGCGTCTGCCCACCATCACAGAGAGGGCTCAGAGCTCAGATCTGTGGTGTTGACCTGGGCCTCCTGCTCTCAGGAAACCTGCTCACCCTGGCCTGACAGCCCCTCTGCGGGGCGGCTGCCTACGGAGAGGTCCCAGGCTCCGCTTAGGGTGTGGCCTGGAGGAGAGCGCAACACTGATGAGTAATATCAGCAAAGGAGGGTTTGGAAATCAGCTAGCAGGACACCATGCCCAGGTGCAGGAACCTCCCCAGATCAGAACTGGATTACCGGGCAAGACAGGACTCTTCTGGGGCCATTGAAGGACTGTAATTAATAGGCACTGGCTTTAAGATATAGTTTTCTGTGACCATGCCCGTCAATCACCACAAATCACTCATTTGAGAGAAAATTGCCATTTGTGTCCCAGAGTGATTAGATCAGAAAATCATCTGTCTTGAATCTGTGAGGCCTGATTTTTTTAACAGTGAAACAACACCAGTTGAAAAATTATAGTTATGCAATTTTAAAGTAACTTTGCCACTAAAAGAAACCATGGGGCTATTCCAATCCTTTCCTTTTTATCCTAAAGCAGTGGTTTTTGAACGTTACTTTTCATCAGAATTACCCTGCGGGTTTATTAAAAATGCACAATGCTGGGCCCCTCCCAGAGTTTCTAGTTCAGTAGGCCCAGAGTGGGGTGTAAGATTTGCATTTCCAACAAGTCCAGATGCTTATACTGTGGTAGGGAACCACACCTTGAAAAACCACTGTCTTAAAACAAAGAGGAACTTTTTTTTATAATCCTGATAAGCAGAAGCAGAATTACCATCATCTTCATCATCGCCATCTTTGCCATTGTCAGCATTGTCATCATCATCTTCATCACCACTGTCACCATCATCATCACCATTATCATCATCATCATTACCACTATCATCACCATCATCACCATTGTCATCATCACCACTGTCAACATCACCATCACCATTGTTATCATCATCATCAATATCACCATCATCACCACTATCATCATCAACATCACCAATATCATCATCATCATCACCACTGTCACCATCATCTCCACCACTGTCATCATCATCATTACCATCATCACCATCACCACCATCATCATCATCATCACTACTGTCATCATCTTCATCACCATTATCACCATCATCACCACTGTCATCATCATCATCACCATTGTCATCACCACTGTCATCATCACCATTGTCATCATCACCATTGTCAGCAGCAGCATCACCATTATCATCATCATCACTACTGTCATCATCATCTCCACCACTGTCATCCTCATCATCATCACCATTATCACCACTGTCATCATCATCACCATTGTTATCACCACTGTCATCATCATCACCATTGTTATCACCACTGTCATCATCACCATTGCCAGTAGCAGCATCACCATTATCATCACCAATGTCATCATCAACATCACCATTATCACCACTGTCATCATTACCATTGTCAGCAGCAGCATCACCATTATCATCATCACCATTATCATCATCATCACCATTGTCATCCTTATCATCATTACCATTGTCATCATCATCATTACCATTGTCATCATCACCATTGTCATCATCACCATTATCATCACCATTGTCATCATCATCATTACCATTGTCATCATCACCATTGTCATCATCACCATTATCATCACCATTGTCATCATCATCATTACCATTATCATCATCATTACCATTGTCATCATCACCATTGTCATCATCACCATTACCATCATCACCATTATCATCATCATCATTACCATTGTCATCATCACCATTGTCATCATCACCATTATCATCACCATTATCATCATCATCATCACCATTATCATCATCACTACCATTGTCATCCTTATCATCATCACCATTATCATTGTCACCATTGTCATCATTATCACTGTCATCATCATCAACACCACTATCACCACTATCATCACCATTATCACCATTATCACCACTGTCATCATCATCTCCACCACTGTCATACTCATCACCATTATCACCATCATCACCACTGTCATCATCATTACCATCATCACTATCACCACCATCATCACCACTACTGTCATTATCATCACCATTATCATCATCATCACCATTATCACTATCATCACCACTGTCATTATCATCATCACCATTGTCATCACCAATGTCATCATCACCATTGTCAGCAGCAGCATCACCATCATCATCACTACTGTCATCATCGTCATCACCATTATCATCATCACCATTATCACCATCATCATCATCACTACTGTCATCATCATCATCACCATCATCATCATCATCACCATTATCACCATCATCATCATCACTACTGTCATCATCATCATCATCATCATCATCACCATTATCACCATCATCATCACTACTGTCATCATCATCATCACCATCATCATCACCATTATCACCATCATCATCATCACCACTGTCATCATCAACATCACCATTATCACCACTGTTATCATCACCATTACCATTGTCAGAAGCAGCATCACCATTATCATCATCATCACCACTGTTATCATCATCACCATTGTCATCATCACCATTATCATCATCACCATTATCATCATCACCACTGTCACCATCAACATTAACATTGTCTTCATCACCATTGTCATCATCACCACTGTCATCATCATTGTCACTACTGTCATCACCACCACCATTGTCATCACCATCATCATCACCATTATCGTCATTACCATTGTCATCATTATCATCATCACCACTGTCATCATCACCATTGTCATCACCACTGTCATCATCACTACTGTCATCATCACCACCTTTGTCATCATCACCATTATCACCATCATCATCATCACCATTATCACCATCATCATCATCACCATTGTCAACATCAGCATCACCACTGTCATCATCATCATCACTACTGTCATCATCATCACCACCATTGTCATCACCGTCATCATCATCACCATCATCATCATCATTACCATTGTCATTATCATCATCACCACTGTCATCATCATCACCACCTTTGTCATCATCACCATTATCACCATCATCATCATCACTGTCATCACCACTATCATTATCACCATTGTCAGCATCATCACCACTATCATCATCACCATTGTCAGCATCATCACCACTATCATCATCACCATTGTCAGCATCATCATCACCACTATCATCATCATCTCCACCTCTGTCATCACCATCATTGTCATCACCATTGCCATCATCACCACTATCATCATCACCATTGTCATCATCACCATCACCATTATCACCATCATCACCATTGTCATCATCATCATCACCACCGTTATCATCACCACCATTGTTAACATCATTACCATTATCACCATCATCATCATCACCATTATCACCATCATCATCATCATCATCATCATCATCACTACTATCACCATCATCATCACCACTGTCACCATCATCAACATCCCCATTGTTATCACCATCACCACTGTCATCATCATCTCCACCACTGTCACCATCATCAATGCCATCATTATCAGCAGCATTGTTACCAGCAGCAGCACCGTTATCAGCAGAAACTAGTTTACCTGGTAAGTTAGACTTTGTACTTGTGAATCACTTCCTTGGCTATTTTTAGTTTGTGTGTTTTTGTGGTTATGTACATAGAGAGCTAAGCACTCAAACAAGAATATTTTAGGTAAATTATTAAGATATCTGCCAACATCTGGTATTATGCAGACAGACAGGTCTCTGTGGAGGAATTAATTTTCCATTTACAGCTAAGAGGCTGACGTTGCATCCATGGCCTTCTCTTCACCTGGCCCAGATCAGGACACTGAGTTCATGTGCATGTGGCAGAATAAGAATTAGATTCCAGAATTGAATAATCAGGTCATGAAGCTCTTTAGAACTTTCTCATATTATTCTTCCCATTCAATGCATATTTATTGAATACATTCCAGCATTATCGGTTTGTAGATGCTGCTTTCATTTCCTTCAGGTTCCTCAAATATGATGTTCTTAAGTTTCCTATTTTTTAAAGATTTCTACTGGGCCAAGAATTCAAGGGTCCCTTTACCGTGAACATAATATAGATGAATGAAAAGTTAAGCAGTCTCGTTTGATGGTGACTTCCTTAGCTGAACTGAAAGAAAACCGAAAGCTTCAGAGTGTCTTGTAATGCAATGCCCACTTGTTCTTTCCCCACTGCGGACAGTGACCCACTCTGTTGTTCTTTCTAGGGGGTGGCTTCTCCAAGCCTTCACTGACCACAGCCCCGGAGGCCCGGACACCTCCACCTGCAGGTATGGGAACCAGTTCCTGAGTCTATATGACCTCCCTGTCCTCTTCTAATTCCAAATTCCCAGCAGAAAATCTGGCCTGATTCAGCACAGGGCCCGGTTCCTCTGAAGTCAGACATACACTTGAGCTGGCTGGGCAGCCTCAGTCATGGGGCACATGGCACTGGCCCCGTGCCCCCTCCTGGCTTCGGGTAGGACAGGTCATCTAAGAAAGGGATATGGGTAAAGAAGACATGTACGAGTTATCTATTGTCACGTAAAACCACCCCAAACACAGTGGCTTAGGTCAGCACCATTTGTAATTGCCCGTGAGTCTGGGGGTCAGCTGGGCTGCCTTGCAGATCTGGGGTAGGCTTGGCTGGTGTTGGCTGATCTCGGCGGGGCTCCCACATGCATTTCAGGTTAGCTGGCAGGTCTGTGGAAGACCGTCTGGCCTAGGATGGCCTCCCTCACAGGCCTTACCTTTCCATAGCTGTTATCTGAGGTGACAGAGGTGATGCAGTCATGTGTTTTTCATCACCCAGCCCCCTGGCTCAGGCTTATTCTCATGATTGTCCCAGAGTTTCCATGGAGCCCAGGAGAGCCTGTCACCTGTCTCAGACTCAGCTCAGCATGGCTTTGGGTAGGACAGGGTATATGCATCATTAGTTCTGCTACATTCTTTTGGCAAAGCGAGTCAGGAGCCACCAGCCCAGAGTGAAGGCGTAGGAAATGAGAGGGGAGCTGCAATGTCGCATCGTGCAGAGCAAAGCTATGAGGAGGAGAAAAACTGGGGCCGCTGGTGTGAAGGACCAACCCCCGGCAAGCTGTCTTCAACGGGGTGAGGGAGAGGAGGGCATTAGGGCTCCTTCAAGTATGGATCTTTCCTGGCAGCCGGAAGGGTGTAAGTTGCAAAGTCATGGAATGCAAGGAAGGCTAGTCTGGGTAGAAGCCAGTCCAGCCATCGACAGGCAGAGGCTGCTGTTCTCACCCCGTGACCCCTACTCTTCCCAGGAGGCTGGGCCCCCATGAGGCTGGTGGGCAGCAGGGGGAGCTGCGCGGGCCGCGTGGAACTCTTCTACCAGGGCATCTGGGGGACCGTGTGCGATGACCTCTGGGACCTGCCACAAGCCAACGTCGTCTGCAGGCAGCTGGGGTGTGGCCGGGCCGTTTCAGCGCCCGGTGAGGCCCACTTCGGGGAAGGTTCTGGCAAGATCCTGCTGGACGACGTGCACTGCAGGGGCGACGAGGGGAGCCTGGAGGAGTGTGCCCACCTCGGCTGGCTCTCCCACAACTGCGGGCACGGAGAAGACGCGGGCGTGGTCTGCTCAGGTAACCCCGCCTCTGCCAGGCCAAGTGGCTTGGGCTCCTCCCAGGCAGAACTTACAAAAAACGGGGTAAGAACTCACACAGCCACTCTCATCTCTGCCTACAGATGCTGCACACACGGCGGGAACACCACCAGGTAGGGAGGGCCCTGGTGCCAAGGGCAGCGTGCTCACCCCTTGGGGCAGAGGCTCTGCTGGAATTGGGTGTCCCTTACTCTCCTGTGGGGTTGGGGGGGCCTAGCCCGAAGCCCCTGAATGTCCCTGGTGAGGTGGAGCATACCTTAGGCTCACGTCCACCTCTCCTCCGAACACCACACGCAGGCAGCAGGCTCTAAACTCTTGGCTCCTGTACAGCAGGCGCAGTCCGTCATTCCGAGGGCATGAGAGGACGGCAATGAGACTCGGGTAGGGGGTTAAGATCTGAGAGGCAGAGCCCAGCCCACATGGCTCCATGGTTGAGCGCCCACCTATGAACCAGGAGGTCATGGTTCGATTCCCAGTCAGGGCACAGGCCCAGGTTGCGAGCTTGATCCCCAGTGTGGGGCGTGCAGGAGGCAGTCCATCAATAATTCTCTCTCATCATTGATGTTTCTATCTCTCTCTCCTGCTCCCTTCCTCTCTGAAATCAATAATAATTTTTTTAAAAAGACTTGAGAGGCAGTTAAGAACACTTCCCGCCCAGGGGCAGGTGGCTGGTGGGAAAGACCTGGCCAAGGTCAGGTGCCCCCATTCTGTCCCCCTCTCCTCACCTCTGCCTCACCCGGTACAGCCCAGCCCCGCGGAGCTCCATGCTCTGGTTTCCCCACTGCTCTCTGTGCTGACACCCAGAGATGCCAGGTGCCGGCTCTCCTTCACCAAACCCGTCCCTGCGCCCACGTCAGCCAGCTCCACTAGGTGTCACGCATCAGGCTAAAGGGACGAGGTCTAGCGACCCTCAGTCCCCACCTCGGGGTAGTCGGCTCTAGCAGGCGGGGTGGCCTGGTCCTGGGAGAGAATCTCCAGTGGGAAGTTCTGGGCCGGATGCTGCTGGTCGGAGACGCGTCGGGGTGGGAAGGAGGATCCAAGCATCCTTGGTCCCAGCTCCTGGCCCCTGAGCAGCAGGTGGAAGGGAGCAGTGCATCGATGCCTCTTGCTATTCATCCATCGAAGCTGCGTAGCTCCAGACCCCAGGGTCCCTGGAAATGGTGATGGAACGAGCATCTCGCATCTTTCATTTTCTTAAACCCAACTTAAGCATAGCTCATTTGTGTGTGTGACGAGGGAAGGCTGCGCCAGTGTCGGGGAAGGTTCTAGACCGGTGCCTCTTCCCGCCCCACGCCAGCATCTGTCCCGGCACCAGCTCACCCCCAGACGGGCTCCATGGCTCTGGGAGGGGCCCAGGCAGCGTGGGCCTCGTGCCCACTGACAGCCCGTGTGCCCTTGGTGTTTGACAGGTCGCCCGTCGGCTGCCATGGCAGGGACGGCCACTGCAGGTGAGACTTTGGGCGTGAATGGTCTGAATTTGGAAAGAAAAGATAAAATGTGTGAACTGTGACATGAGTGAACTGAATGATGGAGAGGGGAGATCCTGAGCCCCCTCCTGCCTTTAGAGAAACCTCGGTGCGGCGGCGTCATCACTAACTCGTCGGGCGCCGTGAGGAACCCGCCGCGGAGTGACATGCACGACAACGTGACCTGCGTGTGGGAGATCCGGGCCAACGCGTCCGACCACGTGCTGCTGGCCTTCCCCTACCTGAAGTAGGTCCCGCGCCTCCGAAGCCGCAGCGCGGCCTAAAATGCCAACATGGCCTTCCCTGGCGGGTTCCCACAACCAAGTCTCCTCACGTCTCTAAGTTTTAGTCCAAAATAATCAAAAATAATGAGAGTCCCAGGTACCTCCCCCAGCTCCCCTATCGGCGGCCTCTTCATGTAACTGCTGAGCAACATCAGAAGCATGAACCTGACGTGAGTACAACACTGTTAGCTCGACTACAGACCTCTTATTCAGTGGTCACCATTTTCACATGCATGTGTACGCATGTGTGTTCCTGTGTGTGCGCGCACGTGCCTGTATATGTGTACGTGTGCGTGCATGTGTCTCTGTGTGTGCACATGTGGGGTGCACATGTGTATGTGTGTGTGACAGAGGCGAAGATTAAGACGCAGAGTGTCTGTAATTCAGCCTCTGGTTAAAGATGCAGATTCCAGGGGACGCAGACCTCAGAAATGAGAAATTTTCCGATTTTAATGTCGTAGTCAAGGTTGACGTCCTTGACAGATCAATGTCTTAAGGAGACTGCCCCCCAGAAGCCACTTAAATTGTTTATTTCCCTTGAATTTGCTTAACCAAAATATGAGTTGGGAAGGAGGCTCAGGGGCCGAGGCATGGACACGGGTTTCTGACGAGAGCACTAGAGGCATCTGGACAAAGCTTGACAACGGAGAGCAGCTGACCAATCAGATCGCTCCCACAAGGCGAGCTGGGCGGGGTGGGACCTCCCTCCCTCCAGGCTCATAAATGGCTGGACTGGACCTGGGAGCCGTGTCTACACAGGCAGACCCAGCAGCCTCTGCCCGCGTCTGCCCAGGAGATCCATGGCCTTGGTTCGCCCAGCCCTGCCCTGGGCCCGGGGCTTCGAGGCACTGTGTCCTCAGGGCACACCTAGAGCTTTGGCCGCCTCTCTCCAGTCCCAGTTAAAGCCCCACTCCTCCTTGAGGGAAAAGTGAGATAAAAGGAATGCATCCTTCGTTTGAAGGCCAGTGTTTCATCTGTCTGGGGCCTCTTTAGGGTCATGACATAAGGGCCTGCCTCCCAGCACACCCACAGGGCTGCCGCCAGGGGCCTGAGGCTCCATCCACTTCCTTGCAGCCTGGACTGCACCAACGAATACTTTGACATCCTGGATGGCCCCCCGTCCTCGGCCACATCCCTGGGGAGGACCTGCTCTGGCTTCTACCTCACCTACGAGTCCTCCTCCAGCTCCATGACCCTCAAGTACTTCCGGAGCTCCAACAACATCGGGAAGGTCTTCATTGCGTATTATTACTCCGCAGCCAAAGGTAAGAGGGTGGTAAGCGTGAGCACCGGGAGCGGGCCTGTCCGCCTGGGGAGCAGTGACTGTCCCATCGCTGCGCTGGGACCTTGGGCGGCAGACGCGGCCTCTGCGTCCCCCCCTCCCCCCAGAATGGGGATGATCAGATGACCCCACTTCCAGGCCTGTTGTGAGGGGACTGACGCAGGTAAGGCATTTGTTATGGGCGTCATGAGTGCTCGGTAATTGGCAGCTGCCTGGTGGCCGTTCAGTCCACGCAGCGTCTCCTCGCAGGCTCACTGGAAGCCATTTCTGAGTCCCTCCGAGTCCCGCACCAGGCGTGTTAGGACCTGCAGGGGGTGTGGCCCCAGCCCAGGAGACAGAGGGCCTTCAAGACCAGCACGGGCGACACAATTAGAGGGCAAGTAGGATACAGTACATTCAGGCCAGCAAATAGAATGTGCTAAGTTAGTGTGTGCGTGCGTGTCAGGCAAGGCACCAGGAGAGAGAGAGGCCAGTGTAGACTACAGCAACGTGTTCAGGAAAATACAGAGAACAACCTGAGGGTTGTCTTTAATTATTTTTAATATTTTTATTGATTTCAGAGAGGAAGGGAGAGGGAGAGATAGAAACATCAATGATGAGAGAGATTTATGGATCAGCTGCCTCCTGCATGCCCCCTACTGGGGATGGAGCCTGCAACCCGGGCACATGCCCTGACTGGAAATCGAACCGTGACCTCCTGGTTCATAGGTTGACGCTCAACCACTGAGCCACGTCGGCCGGGCTTAGGTTTGTCTTTAAACCTGGTGAGGCTGTGAGCGGAGAAGCAGGAGGCCCAGCAGGTGAGAGGCCACAGGAGCACAGGTGGGATGGGCGAGGTGTGTGGTGCGGAGGCCACCAGGGGCTGGACCGAGGGTCCTGATGAACCGCATGTGCCGAGCTTGGAGGTGGCAGCAGCCGTGGTCCGAGGAACAGCTGGCGTCGACCAGATGCCTCTTTTGAGCTGGGCAACATCCTGAGCACTTTGCATGTGCTGCCTCCTCCGATCCTCACGCAAACCCCTGGTTCTTCCCCTTTGACAGGTGAGGAAACCGAGGCTGGAGAGGGTCAGTCATGCCCCGCGGCCTCCCAGCGATGGGCCCTCCACTAGTGACCCCTGAGCGGGGCTGAGCTCAGGGACGGTCTTTCAGCCTCGGCCTCGGCCGACACGCCGCTCAACACAGCCTCCTGCTAGCAAGCGCCCGGCGCCCCGCTGAGCTGTCATGGGAGCTGCTCTGTGTCACAAGTAGATCAGGGAAGTCGCCACGATCAACGTGACACGGTTGCTGATTGACGGTTTAAATTTTAGAGAGAGACACACTGTTGATCCGTTTATTCGTGCGCTCATGGCTGACTCCTGTCTGTGCCCTGGCCGGGGTCTCCCCTGCGACCTTGGCGTAGCAGACGAGATCGGGCGCGTTCAGGGTGGTGTGGCCGTAGACCCTTGGCGTATCAGGATGACGCTCTCACCACGGAGCGGCCAGGCCAGGGCGACGTTGGACGGTTATTGATGACGGTTTTCTTGTGTTTGCAGAGCCGGTTCCACGGACCCCCCAGCTCATCAGTGAGTCCCGTCTACTGTTGTTACTTAACCTTCGCTCCTAGTTCCGCGTCTGCCTCTGTCCCCACCCCTGGCGCGGTTACTGTCATAATCCAATTCCTTTCACGCACGTCTGCTAATCGCCTGCACATATCTACCGCAGCTGAGAGGTCTGTCCACACGCATTTGCACACGTATGATGCTCACTCACAGTGGAACAGGGTTACACATATGGACCACTGGGTCCCTGCATGTTGACCGTCGTTGATTTGGTTTCCTGTCAAAAGCAGTGAACACACCTAACCAGACACCCCACGATAGGGAAAGTGGAAACCACAAAAGAAGCAGCAGCACCGATTGTGGGTGCCTCCAGCACAGAACAGCACGACTTAACTGTCGTATGTCCAGGGTCGGGGCAGGAAAAGGGAGGATTACTTCTGTTGGATCCCACACATCTGAGAAACATCAAGACCCCCATGTAAATAAAGTCTGATCTCAGAGGTTACTTCTTTTTTAAAAATATATTTATTATTGATTTCAGAGAGGAAGGGAGAGGGGGAGAGAGAGAAACATCAATAATGAGAGAGAGTCACCAATTGGCTGCCCCCTGCATGCCCCACACTGGGGACTGAGCCCACAATCCAGGCATGTGCCCTGACCAGGAATCGAACCCTGACCTCCTGGTTCATAGGTGGACACTCACCCACTGAGCCAGGCCGGCTGGGTGGAGGTCACTTCTTGTAGAAAAGACAGGGAGAGTGACTCTGCCAGCATCTGGCATGGAGAGCTATCTCAGAATGCTGCTTCTTATCTCGTCCACGTCCTCCCTTTTTATTTAAGGAGGTTTTCTTGTATCCACAGCCATCCCAGCAGCAACACCCACGATGGTGACAGCAAGGCCAGGTAAGCCCTGAGTGCACCCACCCGTGACCAGGTGCCTTTCCTCCCAGTACCCGCCTGTGTACCTGCTTCCTGGGCAGAAACTGGACCAACTGCACGTGGTTCGTCTGTTTGCAAATGAGCCAGGTGACTGTTTTCAAACTCTGCAGGGCCGTTCAAAACCCCTGGCCACATTGGGCTCTCGCATCCAGGGGGAGCAGAGGTCATTTATTCAGAGCCTTTCGAAGTCTTCAAACCCTGAGCAGGTTCCACGGCCTTCTAGTGGGACCCTATCTTCCCTTTCTGTGGCCACGTGTGGTCATAGTTGACGCACCTCCACGTCACTAGTGACATTTTAAGGGAGCAGAGCATCAGACACCCTGGAGGCAGGGAGCTAGAGCAGCAGAGAAGAAAGAAAAGCAGTGACCTTTGGAATTAGACCTGCGTTTAGAGCTATTACTCACCAGGCGTGAGATGGGGGGGGAGCCACTTGGCCTCAACTACCAGTTTCCTCATAGATAAAGTTGGTAAACTGATGTTCTTCCTGAGTTACTACAAAGGTGAACACACGCACACACGTGCACACACACACACGCACGCATGAACACACGCACACACGCACATGCACGCGCACACACAGCACCTCAAAAAACCACAGATCACTGTGTACATTATTCATGTTCTTCTGCATTTGCCCAGAGTGGCCCAATAATTATTCAGTTAATGGACAGTTTTAAAATATGTTTTTATTGATTTCAGAGAGAAGGGAGAGGGAGAGAGAGATAGAAACATCAATGATGAGAGGGAATCATGGATCGGCTGCCTCCTGCACGCCCCACACTGGGGATCGAGCCCGCAACCCGGGCCTGTGCCCCAACAAGGAATGGAACTGTGACCTCCGGGTTCATAGGTCAGTGCTCAGTTACTGAGCCATGCTGGCCGGGCTGGGCTAAATGGCATTTGACAATCCTAATGATTTGTCAAACCCGGGAGGTTGACCAGTTGACTGACCGCTTGCCAAGTTCTCCATCCCTGATGGTGCAGGGCCGGGAGCCCAACCAGCTCGTGGGGAGTGTGCAGCATCCCCGACGGCAGTCATCATGAGGTCTCTGTCCACAGGGGACTGGCCGGAGCTGCGGCTGGCAGGTGGCTCCGGCCCATGCTCGGGGCGTGTGGAGGTCCTCCGCCAGGGGGCCTGGGGCACCGTGTGCGACGACCTGTGGGACCTGAACGAGGCTGCGGTTGTGTGCCGGCAGTTGGGCTGCGGCAGGGCCATCGCTGCCCTGGGGAAGGCCCACTTCGGCCCGGGCTCTGGGGAGATCCTCCTGGACAACGTCCAGTGCTCAGGGGCGGAGCGCCACCTGGGCCAATGCGTGCACTCGGGCTGGGCGGAGCACAACTGTGGCCACCGTGAGGATGCCGGCGTCACCTGCTCTGGTAGCCCCTCCCCTCTCAGATAATCCTTTCAGGTGTTGTGGGTGAAGGCATGTGAAACCATGCATCCCAGATGGAATGTCATCCATCCCTCCATCCCTCCATCCATCCATCCTTCCTTCCATCCATCCATCCATCCATCCTTTCATCCATCCTTCTATCCATCCATCCATCCATCCCTCCCTCCCTCCATCCCTCCGTCCATCCATTTGTCCATCCCTCCCTCCCTCCATCCTTCCATCCATCCCTCCATCCCTCCATCCCTCCCTCCCTCCATCCATCCATCCATCCATCCATCCTTCTATCCATCCATACATCCATCCATCCATCCCTCCCTCCTTCCATCCCTCTGTCCATCCATTTGTCCATCCCTCCCTCCATCCTTCCATCCATCCTTCCATCCCTCCACCCCTTCACCCCCTCCCTCCATCCCTTCATCCATCCCTCCATCCCTCCATCCCTCTGTCCATCCATTTGTCCATCCCTCCCTCCCTCCATCCTTCCATCCATCCCTCCATCCCTCCATCCCTCCACCCCCTCCCTCCATCCCTTCATCCATATGCTCATTCTTTCATCACACAATCCTCGAGCTTCTCCCTGGCCCTGGGCTCAGACACACACCCTCCCAAGGGCAGCTATAGATGGCATTGGGGGGGGGGGGTCTCAAATATTCATGTGCACCTTCCCCACCCGGGGCATGGCAATGCAGGATGCAGGATCCTGACCCTGGAGGTGATGACTAACTCGGTTTGAGAAGGGGCTCTGGAGTCTGCATTTTAACACATATCCCAGGTGATTCAGGATTAGAGGGGACAGGCAATCCAACCCTGAGTCCCCTGCCCCCTGAGACCAAGGACCCTGCCAGAGGAGGCCTGGACTGGCCCAGGGGCAGGTCTAGTGCTCTGGTCTCTGAAAGACCATGGTCCCTTCCCCTTTGTCCTCCACCCATGCCCGTACCCCATGTCCTCCACGCTTCGGATTCACTAATGAGTGAGACCTCTTCTCATTATGCTCCTAGATGCAGAAGACCTGTCTCCTCCCACACCTCCAGGTATGTCCATGTCTTTCTAGTCCAAGCAACTTTTATAATAATGATAATAATAATAATAATAATATCAAATATGGATGAATGTTGAGAACCACACACTGTTCTGAGCTCTTTGCATTTATAACTCATTTAATCCCCACAACAAGCCTTGAGGTAAGGACTTTGATTATTCCCATTTTTCAGATAGGTACATTGAGACAAGGAAGTTAGTAATATATCCAGGACTCGCCAGTGGATTTGAACTCAAGCTGTTGCTCTCTTGGGCACCAATCTCATTGACCACACTGCCCATCGGCCCCGGCTACACAAAGACCAGACAAAACCGGAGCAGAGAGGGGGCAACGTTTTGCTCAGATTACTGGTTGCCCCCAGGACAATCCTGCAAAAAGGGATCTGCTATTGTATTTCACAGAAGAGAAGTTTGAGGCTCAGAAAGGTTAAGTACCTTTCCTGAGATCACTCAGGAATTTAATGGTGGAACCAGCCTGGCCCCTACGTTCATGGTCTTGGGGACCTTGTGACTTCCGCCTGTTTTCAAAGACCTTATAACTTACTGATTGAATGATATTCGTGTGTAATAAAAACCAAAGTTTAGCCCGGCCGGTGTGGCTTAGCGGCTGAGTGTCAGGGCACAGGCCTGGGTTGTGCGCTTGATCCCCAGTAGAGAGCGTGCAGGAGGCAGCCGATTCATGATTCTTTCTCATCGTTGATGTTTCTATCTCTCTCTCCCTTTTCCTTCCTCTCTGAAATAAATTAAAAAAGTAAAAAATAAACCATCCACATGTTATATAGTCAACATTTGAAACACACACACAAAGGTGGGAAAAGCCAGGCCCGCACTTGCGGTGTGAATCCTGAGGGGCCGCTGGAGGTGAATGAAGAGGCACTTCACTTCACAGCAAGGACAGTCGGGGCCGCTGGGCCGCAGGCATCCTGCCGGGCCTGCCTGAGTGAGTTCACTCCTCTTCCCGGCTGAGGACTGGGGCGACCGGAGGCTGCCCGAGCAGCGGAGCTGGAAGGGTCGAGCTCCGTCTCCTGCTCTTTGCTCTGTGCCCACAGAGTCTCAGACAACACACACAGGTCACCTGTCACTGGCGTGTTCCGGGCGCTCCTGGGGACGCGGCTTCATGTTGTGACTGAGGGGTCGGGCTGTCTGTTAAAGGGCCCGGGTGAGGGTCAAGGGCACAGACAGGCAAATGTACGTTCGTCTGTGGTTCTCTCACTTCATGGGTCACGGATGGAGGAGCCTGTGTGGGGCGAGAGGAGCCGTCAGTCCATCACAGTTATCACCCCTTGTTTTCCTTCTAGGGGGTCCCACGGCGTCTCAGGATCACATAACAGGTAATCGCTCGTTTACCTTGAAATGGAAACTCCATCTCACTCATCAGAATGAGACCGAAAGGACGCTCCTTCCCAGGAGGCCTTTAGGCTGAAGGTCTGCGCAGACGGCCTCGTGTGTGCCCACCAGGGGGCACTGCTGCCCACGGCACCCACCGGGTGTGGGGCCGGGTCATTGCGGTCACGCAGGTGCCCCCTGTTGTTGCAGGAGGAAGTGGCTCCTGTGGAGGGGTGCTGACCAGGCTCCCCGGCTCGTTTTCCAGCCCCCGGTACCCGGAAAACTACCCAACCGACACCCAGTGCGTCTGGGAGATCCACGTGGATAAAAAATCCCACATCAAACTCCTGATTCCGAGCCTGAGGTAAGGACACAGCCTTGAGCACGCCTGTGACCCAGTCGGAACCACCAGCCTCACTCGTTCCTCAAAGGGAACAAAGTGCTGGTCACATCTGAGAAAGGGAGTCGCTGTGCCACATGTCCGTGCGCAATGTAAACCATGACCAGACGTGGAATCCGGGACTGTCCTGCCGTGTGCGCTTTTCGGTCAGGGCGGCCCCAGCAAGGTGCCAACTCTCCGCTTTGCCCCCACCCCAGCCTGGAAGACATCCCGGGGTGCCCCTTCGACTCGGTGGAGATCTTCGATGGGCCCAGGATCGCCTCACTCTCCCTGGGCCGGTTCTGTGCCCCGGGAGCTCTGCTGGTCTTCTCCTCCTCCGACACCATGACCGTGGTCTTCCAGAGCGACTTCGTGGTCACCAACTCCGGCTTCTACGCTCTGTTCGACGTGATTCCGCCGGATGAGGGCGAGCCAGGTAGGAGGCCCCGGTAGTTCTGAAAAGACAGGACAGCCCTGGCCGTTTTGGCTCAGGGATTGATTCTAGTCAAGGGGTTCAAGGGCACGAACCCCGGTTGCAGACTCCATCCCCAGCCCCTGCAGGAGGCAACCAATCGATGTTTCTCTCTCTGCCTCTCCCCCTCCCTTCCACTCTGTCTAGAAATCAATGGGAGAAATATCCTCAGGTGAGGATTTAAAAAAAAAAAAGACAGAACAGTTTTCTAATTGGAGGGACTTCCCTATCAGCAGATGCCTGGGATGCAGTTTTGTTTTTTAAGAATTAAAGGAATTTTTAAAATATTTATTTATTGACTTCAGAGCGGAAGGGAGAGGGAGAGAGAGAGAAACATGAATGACGAGAGAGAACCATGGATCGGCTGCCTCCTGCACGCCTCCTACTGGGGATCGAGCCCGCAACCCGGGCCTGTGCCCTGACCAGGAGTCAGGCCGTGACCTCCCGGTTCCTAGGTCAACACTCAACCACTGAGCCACACCAGCCGGGCCTGGGTTCAGTGTTGGCCCTCAGCCTTCGTCCCAGGGCTCTGCCCTGCAGCCGCTGTCTTTCCCACTAAGAGTGCCAGCTGGGCAGGTGAAGCGAGAGGACGATGCACAGCCTGTGTGTGAAGGCGGCTGCGCCTCCTCCCTGAGCAGCGGGGGCTGGAGGTGCTGTCCCCGCACCCTCACTGTCCGCCGGCTGGGCGGGAGCTGTCCAGGGTGCTGGGCGGGAGCTGTCCAGGGTGCTGGGCGGGAGCTGTCCAGGGTGCTGGGCGGGAGCTGTCCAGGGTGCTGACCCTGAAGCCCGCCTTCCTAAGAATCCGCTTCTCTCCGCGCCACCCCACGGCCTTCCCTGACCAGGAATCGAACCCTGACCTCCTGGCTCGTAGGTCGGTGCTCAACCACTGAGCCCCCGGCCGGGCGAAGTCACCCCTTCTTTATCTTCATAGGATGTAGTGTGGGCTCCTGAGTTTACCTTTTCTCCACGTGCAGGTGCTGGGGACTTGGCTCCGGACGGGACTCCCACATCCCCAGGTGGGTCGGGCACCTTCCTGGAAGCGAATCGGGAGTCTGACCTGGGTCCTGACCTGGACACCGGGGGGTAGTGACCCAGATGCTAGGCCAGCCCAGGGAACTGTTAAAATCCCCAGTGTCCAGACCGCACCCTGGACCAGTCCCGACAGCATCTCAGGGGCCACACCCAGTCACCAGTTCTGTTATGGCTTCGATACCACCCACGGGTCCCCAGGGGCAGCCACGGGGGAGTGCCGGTGGCTCGGCCAACCAGCTAAGAGCGACGTTTCCCAGAAAAATGACATCCCAGACGCTCCCCTCTGGGCAGCAGAGGGGGGAAGGGCGGGAGCATTTGGCTGGGCTTCAGCATCCATGGCTGGGAGGAGGCTGAGCTGGGAGGGAGGAGGCTGAGCTGGGAGGGAGGAGGCTGAGCTGGGAGGAGGCTGAGCTGGGAGGGAGGAGGCTGAGCTGGGAGGGAGGAGGCTGAGCTGGGAGGGAGGAGGCTGAGCTGGGAGGAGGCTGAGCTGGGAGGGAGGAGGCTGAGCTGGGAGGGAGGAGGCTGAGCTGGGAGGGAGGAGGCTGAGCTGGGAGGAGGCTGAGCTGGGAGGGAGGAGGCTGAGCTGGGAGGGTGCTGAGCTGCAGGGAGGATGCTCAGCTCTCCTGATTGCCTCTGGCTTTGGTTTTTGCAGCTGTGTTTCCTCAAGCTTCTACGCCACCAGGTAATAACTCCCTTTCAGCGGAAGCATCCCCTTCGAAGGACGGGGTCCCTTTGGTCATGCATCCACAGAGGGCGCCTGTGTCCGGCTGCCGCGAGGGAGGAACTGGGGGCTGGCACCCTCACAGAGGGGCTGGGGTCCCCCGGCTTGCGCGGCAGGGAACTGGGAGATCACAGATAAAGGATGGACTGGACACCCCGCCCTGCCACCTACACATCCGATCCCATTTCCGGTCTCCCCTGCAATCATTGTAGGGTCCTGCCAACCCCTCATACCTCGGTCCCCTCCCTCCCTCCTTCCCTCCCGGACACAATCCGCTCTGTCTGTACCAGCTCCGTCCATTCCCATTTTGCAACTCACTGTTGCGCCTGGAGGAATCCTGGCTCCCACGCCTGGGAAAGGCAGAGCCCAGGCCTGGGGAGCCACCGTGGGCTCCGTCCTACTTCACAGGAGGCAGCAGCTCCTGTGGGGGAGACATGTCCGGCCCCGTGGGCTCCTTCTCCAGCCCCTGGTACCCCGCCAACTACCCCACGGACGTGCGGTGCGTCTGGGAGATCCGCGTGGCTCAGGGGCTCCTCGTGTTGCTGACCGTCCCGAGGCTGCGGTGAGCTCTGCTTCCTCCACCTCCAGGCGGTTAGAGGGACCCGGCCTCCCTCAGCGCCTGGAGCTGGGGCGGCAGGGGGGTGCTCTGGGCAGTTAGAGGGACCCGGCCTCCCTCAGCACCTGGAGCCTCCGGGAGGCAGAGAGGGACGTGGTGAGAGACTGGGAGCCAGAGAGTGGGGGGACTGGGGGCTGAAAAGGAGCGAGCAGGGCATGATGAGAGGCTGACTGGCCTGGGGTCCCCCTGAGAAGGGCAGGACCGCAGGTTCCAGCGCTATTTAGGGGTGAGGTCCCCCAGCGGGGTGGGGGGCTGGAAGGAGGTGGCCGGGAGGACGGCAGTTTCTGGCTGGACGCAGGGCCAACCCCGACTGTATCTGAGACACTTCCGCGGGTCCCGGGGGCTAACTCCGCGTTGCCCCCCCAGGTTGGAGGACGCCTTCGGGTGCCCCTACGACTTCATCGAGGTGTTCGACGGCCGGCAGAGGGCCTCGCTGTCCATGGGCAGGTTCTGTGCCGGGGCGGCCCTCACCTTCCTCTCTTCCTCCAATGTCCTGACCCTCGTGTTCAGAAGCGATGCGGCTGTCACCCGCACGGGGTTCTACGCCCTGTACCGCGCTGTGGAGCCAGCCGAGAGCGCCGTGCAGCCGGGCCAGAGTGAGGAGAGCGAGGAGAGCGAGGAGAGCGAGGAGAGCGAGGAGCGAGGAGAGCGAGGAGAGCGAGGAGAACGAGAGCGGGAGCGGTAGGTGTCCCGGCGCAGACCTCGGGGACGCAGCTCCGGGCCAGGGGGGTCCCGCGTGCATGTCTGCTGGGGGGAGGGGGGTCGCGTGCCCATGCGTGACAGTCCGGCTGTGGACGCTGTGGAGCAGGAACAGAAACCCAGGCGAGCTCTCCACGCGCTGCACCCGGCCTCCCCGGCTGCACGTGGGTGTGACCGTCCAAACCCTAAAAGAGCCGGAGTCCGCTCCGTCCCCTCGGCACCAGGAAGGCACAGCACGAGGGTCGGTAGTTCCACGTGTTGTGAGGGAATGTTCTGGAGCCGAGTCCTCGCTCATGGTACCACTTTTCTCTGTGTATTTTCAGACTCGACTGCTGACAGCCCCCATACAGGTACCCCCGCTTTCTTTCTTTCTTTCCTGTTTATTTATTTAAAAATGTATGTTTTATTTCAGAGAGGAAAGGAGAGGGAGAGAGAGAAACATCCATGAGGAGAGGGACTCACTGACCGGTTGCCTCCTGCATGGCCCCGACTAGGGATTGAGCTGCAACCCGGGCATGTGCCCAGACCAGGAATCGAAACGTGACCTCCTGGCCCTGACCGGTGTGGCTCAGTGGATAGAGCGTCCACCTGGGGACTGAAGGGTCCCAGGTTCGATTCCGGTCAAGGGCATGTACCTGGGTTGCGGGCACATCCCCAGTAGGGGGTGTGCAGGAGGCAGCTGATCGATGTTTCTCTCTCATCGATGTTTCTAACTCTCTATCCCTCTCCCTTCCTCTCTGTAAAAAATCAATAAAATATATTAAATTTATAAAAAAGAAACGTGACCTCCTGGTTCCGAGGTCAGAGCTCAACCACTGAGCGGCACCAGCCGGGCTGCAGCTGGGATTGGGGGGGGGGGGGGCGCCCGGCAGTGACCGCTGTCCGTCCCCAGAGGCGGCCGTCAGGCTGACCAACGGCAGCCACCCGTGCGAGGGCCGCGTGGAGCTGCACATCTTGGGCATCTGGGCCACCGTGTGCGACGACGGCTGGGACCTGCGCGACGCCCGGGTGGTGTGCCGGCAGCTGGGCTGCGGCCGGGCCCTGGCGGCCCCCGGGAGCGCGCACTTCGGCCCAGGCCGCGGCCCCATCGCCCTGGACGACGTGGAGTGCGAGGGCACGGAAGGCGGGCTGGGCCGCTGCCTGCACAGCAACTGGCTCTCCCACAACTGCGGGCACCAGGAGGACGCGGGTGTCACCTGCGCGGGTGAGCCTGGCTCGGAGCCAGGCGACAGGGCCTTCCCCCTGGACGGTCCCTCGGCCAGTTTCCCAAGCCTCAGCTGCACAGGGGTCCCTGCATGACCCCACCCCCCCATACCGACTGCCTCCAACACCGCACACCCGCCTCCCACCCCACACCTGCCTCCCACCATACCCACCGCCTCCCCCACCCCACGCCCACCTCCCACCATACCCACCGCCTCCCACACCCCCACACGCCTCCCACCCCATACCCACCGCCTCCCACACCCCCACACGCCTCCCACCCATACCCACCGCCTCCCACACCCCACGCCCACCTCCCACCATACCCACCGCCTCCCACACCCCACGCCCACCTCCCACCATACCCACCGCCTCCCACACCCCACGCCCACCTCCCACCATACCCACCGCCTCCCACACCCCCACACGCCTCCCACCCCATACCCACCGCCTCCCACACCCCACGCCCGCCTCCCACCCCATACCCACTGCCTCCCACACCGCACGCCCGCCTCCCACCATACCCACCGCCTCCCACACCCCCCACACGCCTCCCACCATACCCTCTGCCTCCCACACCCCACACCCGCCTCCCACCATACCCACCGCCTCCCACCATACCCACCGCCTCCCACACCCCACACCTGCCTCCCACCCCATACCCACCGCCTCCCACACCCCCACACGCCTCCCACCCCATACCCACCGCCTCCCACACCCCACGCCCGCCTCCCACCCCATACCCACTGCCTCCCACACCGCACGCCCGCCTCCCACCATACCCACCGCCTCCCACACCCCCCACACGCCTCCCACCATACCCTCTGCCTCCCACACCCCACACCCGCCTCCCACCATACCCACCGCCTCCCACACCCCACACCTGCCTCCCACCCCATACCCACCGCCTCCCACACCCCCACATGCCTCACACCCCATACCCACTGCCTCCCACACCGCACGCCCACCTCCCACCATACCCACCGCCTCCCACACCGCACGCCCGCCTCCCACCCCATACCCACTGCCTCCCACACCGCACGCCCACCTCCCACCATACCCACCGCCTCCCACACCCCACACCCGCCTCCCACCCCATACCCACTGCCTCCCACACCGCACGCCCACCTCCCACCATACCCACCGCCTCCCACACCCCCCACACGCCTCCCACCATACCCTCTGCCTCCCACACCCCACACCCGCCTCCCACCATACCCACCGCCTCCCACCATACCCACCGCCTCCCACACCCCACACCTGCCTCCCACCTCATACCCACTGCCTCCCACACCCCCCACATGCCTCCCACCATACCCACCGCCTCCCACACCCCCACACGCCTCCCACACTGTAAAGTAATCTGGCTCTGGTGGTGGTGGTGGTGGTGGTGGTGTTGATCCTCACCTGGGAATATTTTTCCATTGATTTTTAGAGAGAGTGGAAGGAATGGGGAGGGACACAGAGAGAGAAAAACAGTGTAAGAGAGACATGGATTGGTTGCCTCCTGCATGCGCCCTGACAGGGCCAGGGATCGAACCCATGACCCTTCAGGCTGCAGGCCGATGCTCTAACCACTGAGCCATCAGCTGGGCTGGCGTGCGTCTGTTTTTGAGGAATATCTGTCCACCACCGCGCTTTGCCTTTCTTGAGCTTGTGTCAGTCGGCGGTGGACACGCCATTCAGGCGATGGAGGGAGGTCCCCACAGAGAAGGGACTTGGGGGATCCATTTAAACTCAGAAACTGTGGGTGACTCACAGGGCCGCCCACGCTGACAGCACCTCGGTGTGACTTGCTTCTCCCGTCTTCTCTCCATCCTCAGCACCCTCTCCGGAGCCGACAGAGGTGCCCACGCCGACAGGTGAGCTTGCCTTCTCGCCCACGGCCTCCCTTGGCAGAGTCTCGGCTCAGGACACCTCCGGCGTTTCTGAGGGAGAAAGTGTGATGTGTATTTTACCACCATTAGAATTTTAAAAAGTAACCAGGAAAGTATGGAATCTTCCCGAATGTTATTAAGAAGGTGGGCCTGACGTGGCTCAGTGGTTGAGCATCGACCTAGGAACCAGGAGGTCAGGGTTCGATTCCCGGTCAGGGCACAGGCCCAGGGTGGGGGCTCGGTCCCCAGTGTGGGGTGTGCAGGAGGCGGCCGATCCATGATGCTCTCTCATCACTGATGCTTCTCTCTCTCCCTCTCCCTCCCTTTCTCTCTGAGGTCACTAAAGGCAAACTCACGCGTGTGGTTTCGATGGCCTTTGAGAAGAGCATGAGGTTTCGCGGTTTGTTTGGGACGTGCCGACGCGTGTTTTTCTTTTCTCCGTGCAGTTTCTTCGGCTCCTGGGGAGCAGCCACGGGGTTCCCACCCACTAGGTACCGTCCATCGTTACATTCTCTGATGGCGTTTCTTAGGCCGGTCCCGGCATCTGTAGCCAACATGACTGCCGTGACCCCGGGGCTGCGTGAAACAGGCGTGTGCCCACCAGCGGCCAGCCAGTGCAGCGTGGTCTCTCCTCACCAAGGAGACTCAAGTCCGCCCGCCCTCGTAGCATCAGGAAGGCCCCGACCCTCACAGGGCAGACACGGGCCCTTCTTCACGGGACCCTCGGAACCGCCCCGACCTCTGTGCCTCGGCATCTGAGGACCACCTGCCTTGGGTCCAGGGATCGGGTCACCCGGCCACTTCCTCACCCTCTCCCTCTGCTGGCCGTTCCCACCCCAACCTCTTCCAGTAAACGCCTTGTAGTGTCTAAGTTCAAGGAAAGTGAAATTGATTTTATTCTAAGAATTTCACCATGTTCTAAAAGGGCCCTGGCTTAGACATGCAAAGCCCGAGACCCAGGCATTCGGTTGAATCGTTTTAAATTTTTGAAGAAACAGCCTAAGAAATGGCACCCAAAGAGGACGAAGCAGTGGTGTTAGGGGCCTGAGCCTCCTATGCAGCCAGCGCGTGGCTGGGCTCCCGGAAAGGAGCGGCCGTGAGGAGAAGGTTGTAGTTTGTGCCAAATCTCAGATACAAGAGAGTCAGGCCCAGGGTGTCCCCGGGGCTGCGTGCTGCCCGGACAGCGAGCGCCAGGTAGGAACCGCTAACGGAAACCTGTCCGCAGATCTGCCCGTGGTGAGGCTGGCGGCCGGGCGGAGCCGGTGCGAGGGCCGCGTGGAGATCCACCATGACGGCGCCTGGGGGACCGTGTGCGACGACCTGTGGGGCCTGCCCGCCGCCCAGGTGGTGTGCCGGCAGCTGGGCTGCGGGGCGGCCCTGGCGGCCCCGGGGAGCGGGCTGTTTGGGGCCGGCTCCGGCCCCATCTTCCTGGACGACGTGTCGTGCACGGGCAGCGAGACCAGCCTGGGGCGCTGCCACCACCTCGGCCTGTCGGTGCACAACTGCGGGCACCAGGAGGACGCCGGGGCCGTCTGCGCAGGTATGGAGACCCCTCACCCCGCACCGCTTCCCTCCGGGCAGCAGGGCGTGTCCGCCAGGCGGGAAAGCCTCGGGCCAGGTCAGGGAACGTCTGGGCCCCGTTCGCCTAGAATTTTCCCAGTGTCAGCACGGCCAGTCCCTGTCCCGGGAGCCCTCAGACTTAGCACCCCAGGACCTGGTCGCAGGAGTTCGAGCGTGCCCAGTGTCACAGCCTGTCCCCTGGCCCAGATCCCAGGAGCAAACGCATACACGGGCCCGGCCGTGTGGCTCAGTGGTTGAGCGTTGACCTGTGAACCAGGAGGTCAGGGTTCGATTCCCAGTCAGGGCACAGGCCTGAGTTGTGGGGTGTGCAGGAGGCAGCCGGTCCATGATTCTCTCTCATCATGGATGTTTCATCTCTCGCTCCCTCTCCCTTCCTCTCTGAAATCAATACAAATATATTTAAAAAACAAACCTGGGGACCCGGGAGCTGCGCCCCTGCCGGGAAGGTTTGGGGTTCCGGGAGCAGCGTTTCTGGGTTCGAGTCCCATCACCTTCTCGTGGAGGTTTTCTGCGGAGAGCGTGCTGCCTGAGGCCTCTGCAGCCTCCCCGAGGGCCAGCGTGGGGGCTCCTTGCCGCCGGAAGCAGCTATGCAACCGCTCGGAAACGCTGAATGAACCCGGTACAGCCGGGTTCTCACCTGTTGTTGCTAAGCAACGTGTGGAGCTGACATCTGCGGCTCCCACCCCCTCCAGGTCCCTCCGCAGCCCAGGGCCGCCTCCCACCCCCACCCCGCCTGGAGGGCCGGTGGAGATGAGGTTCCGATGGGTGAGATGAAGACAAGGGCGAGGACGTTTCCATCACACTTTATGGCCCCTGAGTTTTGTTTTGTTTTAAATATCTCTCTTTTTTTATTGATTTCAGAGAAGAAGGGGGAGAGAGAGAAACATCAATGATGAGAGAGAATCACGGATCGGCTGCCTCCTGCGCGCCGCCCACTGGGGATCGAGCCCACAGCCTGGGCATGTGCACCCTGATCTCCGTTCCAGTCTCATCCACGAGCCCTTTCTTATGCTTAATTCGCACTCGGAAGTCACCTTTATCTAACCGTAGTGTCTCTGAGGAATATGGTTTCGATAAAGAAGTATCGGCTACATTTCCTGTTGGTGGGTGGGGGTTTTGTTTGGATTTTATCTTATTTTCATTTCTGTTCTGTTTGACACTTTCAGCATCAGCCTCAGGAATAACCACCCCGCCTGGTAATTTTATTTTCTTTCTTGCTTTAAAAAAAGTATTTTTATTGATTTCAGAGAGGAAGGGAGAGAGAGAGAGAGAGAAAGAGAGAGAGAGAGAGAGAGAGAGAGAGAGAGAGAGAGAGAGAGAGAGAGAAACGCATCAATGATGAGAGAGAATCCTGGATCGGCTGCCTCCTGCACGCCCCCTCCTGGGGATCAAACCCGCAGCCCAGCCTGTGCGGGACCAGGATTCGAACTGTGACCTCCTGGCTCTGAGGTCTGCAGAGTCCTGGTCAGTTACCCACACACGGTGGGGAGACTTGGAGCAATGGTGTTGCCCTCGACCTTCAAGCCAGCGGTCAAGGGTGGGCAAGAGGAATGGAGCCCCGAGGGTGGAGGGGTGGCCAGGAGGCAGTGGAGGGGGTGGAGGTGGCTGTGTGGACCCTGTCAGGGAAGCAGGACAGCCGCCTTACGCCTCCCGCATCTGGCAGAGTCGCTGGGCCCGGACGGCTGTCTCATTGTCATCGTGTTTCTGTTCACTTGCAGCTTCCGTGTCCACGGCCCCGACCTCCACACCAGGTAAACCCTGTCTGCCTGAGGGGCCCTCCTTGCCGCTCCGCTGTCATACTGGGCTGCTCATGGGCGCGTCCCCAGCAGACTCAGTACAGACAGAACTCGGGGTCCCCTGGCTGGAGTGTGAGCCCCCCCTCCTCTTTCTGCAGATGCCTCCACCAGCTCCGCACACGGGACCTTCCCACCCCCACCCGGTACGGCTCGCTCGCCATGACCACGACGTTCAAATCCACGAGACCAGCTTCCTACTCATGTTCCAGTTAGTGAATGGTCTGCGGAGGGACCATTTTAAAAAATATAGACTCTGATTGATGTCAGAGAGGAAGGGAGAGGGAGAGAGAAACATCAGTGATGAGAGAGAATCCTGGATGGGCTGCCTCCCGCACGCCCCCTCCTGGGGGTGGAGCCCACAACCCAGGCCTGTGCCCTGACCGGAATTGAACCACGACCTCCTGGTTCACAGGTGGACACTCAGCCCCTGAGCCCCACCAGCCGGCCTTAGTGGCTGTTTTGTCCACAAAGTCAACATCGGAGAAAAGGCACAGGAGTGTCCTTTCCCGCATGTGTGAGTGTCCCTTCCCTGTGTCCACACAGACGCCCCGTCCACCGCCGCCGACGCGGAGGCCCCCTCCGGTAAGGTTTCCTGCTGTCCCATCTCTTCAGTTAAACACGATCCACTCTCCCTCTTTCTGTTTGACAAACGGACATTTGTACCAACTATTTTTAGAGAGAACATGGGTTGGGGGGATCATGGGGGTCGAAGTGATTCCGAGGGGAAATGGGCTCAGCAAACAAGTGACGGAGGCAAAGGAGGGGCCCTGGGAGCTGGGGGGCGAGGAAGCTGTGGGTAAGGTGCCTGGGGGGCGGGGGAGGGAGAGGCGAGGACGTTCTGCGGGAGGGAGGGCACTGGGTCCTCGTCCTGAGGGCTTTAAGGGGGAGAAGTCAGGGAGGCCCCAGGGGAAGATCTCGATAGAACGTTCTGCAACTTTCCAGGTGTGGCCTCTCGGGGTCGGGGTCCCCCTGATTGAGTGGCGGCACCGGGACAGGGGTCATTATTCCAGGCAGCTGGTCCTGGCATCAGCAGCCGTGGCTGGTTTTGTGGCTCATCTGGGCCTGGAGCTGAACTACGAAAGGTTCCGCTTCCTCTGAGTCCAGCGCTGGGAGGAGGCTTTGGGGGACCTTCGGGAGGAACTGGATTATCTGGCATCAGGGCAGGAACTCGGGGTGGCTTGCTCCCAGCCGGGGGTCCTTGCAGGGGTCGTGGTTCCTGTGCCGGGGCCTCCCCATCGCAGAGCTGACGGGCAGCCATAGCTGAGCGTCCATCAGCGTGGCCCACGCTGTACCCAAGAGTTGCCCACGGTGTAACCCACCGTAAGCGAAGGCCCAGCCTCCCTCCCAGGGGCGTGCAGCCGCTGGCGCTCTCTGCTCATCCGGACAGGCTGGTGCCCGACCTGGGACAGCTGTGCCAGGGCGGCGGGAGGGCGGGCCCTCACCCACCTCGAGGGCCCCCGAACACCCACTAGACTCTGGCGCCTGGAGAACCGGCTGGGACAGCTTCTGCCCACCACTCCCCGGGTTCTGCCAACTGTGGGCGTTTGAGTTGGTTCTTCTTTGTTTGCAGAGACAACCCCCACCTCAGGCCAAGAGCCCCCACCGCCAGGTACGCTGGCTCCTCTGCTGTCTGCGCCCAGCGAGCTCCCAGGAGAGCCAACACTCCCGGCTCCCAGGGCCCAGCAGAGGGGCCCGTCAGGGTTATAGTTGTGAACAGAGGCAGCTGGGGGGACAGGGAGGGGCGGGATGGGGGAGGGGGGCCAGCATGGAGCCGCCCAGCGATGCCCATCGCCCACGTGCCCTGAGTGGCGGGGCACTTGGTAAAGTGAGACGTGGACACGGGGCCCCAGGTGGACCCGGGTTCCGCATTCCTCACGGCTCCCAGGGTGGCCCACCCCGGAGCTAAGGTGCTGAACCCGCGCTGTTTGCTTTCCTTCGGGTGTTTGGCTGCTTGTGTGGACTGAGCTCTGGGACCCGGAGAAGCAGGCGCCATCACAGCCGGGGCCTGAGGGTCCAGTTCATGGGGGTTTGCTTTTTGTGAAAGATCCACAGAGAGAAGGGGGGGGGGAGAAGGAGGGAGAAAGGACACACCGGGCTCTGAGCGCAGGGTGACTGGTTCCCATTGTACCCGGCAAGGGACCCCCAGGGGTGGGGGGGCACCCTGCTCGCTGACACTGGCTCCCTCGCCCGCAGACCGGACCCTGCGCCTGGTGGGCGGGCACGACCCCTGCGAGGGCCGCGTGGAGGTCTGGCACCGGGGCGCGTGGGGCACCGTGTGCGACGACGGCTGGAGCCTCCGCAACGCCCGCGTCGTGTGCCGCCTCCTGGGCTGCGGCCGCGCGCTCAGCGCCCCGGGGCGCGCCCGCTTCGGCCCCGGCGCCGGGCCCATCCTGCTGGACCGGGTGCGCTGCGCGGGCGCCGAGGACGCGCTGGGGAGCTGCGCGCACGCCGGCTGGACCCGGCACCACTGCCGGCACCGCGAGGACGCAGGCGTGGTCTGCGCAGGTACCGCGGGAGGGACCCCCTTCCCCCCCCACCCCGCCCCCACCACCCAGCACCCTCCGCGGCCCCCTCCCCCGCCCGGGGCCTCCCAGGCTCTGCCCTTCTTTCCTCTCCAAGCGCCCGAACCTCAGGACTCGCCACCCAGGGACTAGCAGGCTGGCCGAGCGCCAGGTTCTAGGATAGGAGAGCACAGCTGGCACTGTTTCATCCTACAGCTCAGGGGGCTTTAAAATACACTGTTACTCATTTCAGAGACGGGGAGGGAGAAGGGGAGAGGGAGAGAAACATCCATGATGAGAGGGAATCACGGATTGGATCACTGCCTCCTGCGCCCCCCTGGGGGATGGAGCCCGCAGCCCGGACCTGTGCCCCCGCCTCCTGGTTCACAGTGGACCTCAGCCAGCGCCAGGCTGCGGGCGGCCTTGGCGTTTCTGAACCGCGTCTGCCGGTTGCAGTGCAGAGCAGGGTTCGTTCTGAAACAGAGCGCAGAGGCCAAGAGGCCGCGGAGGAAGTGACTAAGGACAGACGGCTGGGCGGACAGTCTATCCAGGTGCCTTTCCTGATGCCAAGGCGGCAGGGCGCAGTCCTGGCTGCCCGCTTCCCGGGCCCCGCCCTCCGGAGCCAGGCCCCGCCCTCCGGAGCTAGGCCCCGCCCTCCGGAGCCAGGCCCCGCCCTCCAAAGCCAGGCCCCGCCCTCCAAAGCCAGGCCCCGCCCTCCAAAGCCAGGCCCCGCCCTTCAAAGCCAGGCCCCGCCCTCCGGAGCTAGGCCCCGCCCTCCGGAGCCAGGCCCCGCCCTCCGGAGCTAGGCCCCGCCCTCTGGAGCCAGGCCCCGCCCTCTGGAGCCAGGCCCCGCCCTCCGGAGCCAGGCCCTACAATGTCTTAGCTCCTCTTGAGTTCTCATCATCCGATCCTTTCCTGCAATTTCTGTGTCACCTCCCAACACCCGCCTTGGGCCCTGACCGCCACTGTGGCGCCTCCTGTGTGCGCCCGGGGTTTACCCGCGTGGGTCTCGGGTTACGGGTTCTAAGTTTGGTGAACAGCCGAGTTCACCTGGCGGGTTCCATCCCTGGTACTTTCTAGGCAAACAAGGTAGAGAAGGCGCCGCCGTTGCCTTTACCTTGACGTGGGCGTTGCTCTGGTTTTGCAGAGAAACGGGGCCCAAATCAAACAGGTCGGGGTCCCCTTGAGGCAACCGTGACCCCTGCTGGAGCCCTGATCTCCGTGGGCCTGGGCCGGGGGCTCCATCTTCAGAGCCTTCCTCGCCGTTTTCTTGTGTCTCCCGCGGTCCCAGCCCCGCCTCCCCCACCCCCACCCCCACCCCGCTGCGGGGCCACGGTGAACGGCCCTCCCTTCTCCACTCTCGGATTTACCCCAGGGGTTGCCTCTCGTCAGGACCGGGGGCTGGGGCCGAGGGTGCCCAAGGCGGTTGGGGGAGTCTGGCCACACTCCTGCCCGGCCCTGGCCCCGGGCTGGCCGTTGCCCGCCCACCCTTCCTGCTCCCGGGCCAGAGTTCCGCGTGGGCCACGGCCGGGCAGGGACACCCCGGCGCCCAGATGTGACTGTTTCTCAGCGGCAAAGCCCGCGATTGCCGTTCTCTCGCTCCAGCAAACCCTCGTGTCGAGGGCACCGTGTCCTCCACAGCGCTCCACGCAGCGGGCCCCTCCCCTCGGCTCCCCTTCCTGGGCATCGCCCGAGCGCTCTCATGCCCTTGGACGCGGCCCCAGCGGCTAGTCCAGCGCCCGTTCCCCACCCTCACCCCCGTTCCCCGCCCTCACCCCCGTTCCCGCTCTCACCCCTGTTCCCGCTCTCACCCCCGTTCCCGCTCTCACCCCCGTTCCCGCTCTCACGCCCGTTCCCGCTCTCACCCCCGTTCCCCGCTCTCACCCCCGTTCCCGCTCTCACGCCCGTTCCCGCTCTCACCCCCGGTCCCCGCTCTCACGCCCGTTCCCGCTCTCACCCCCGTTCCCCGCTCTCACCCCTGTTCCCGCTCTCACCCCCGTTCCCCGCATCTCACGCCCGTTCCCGCTCTCACCCCCGTTCCCCGCTCTCACCCCCGTTCCCCGCTCTCACCCCCGTTCCCGCTCTCACCCCCGGTCCCCGCTCTCACGCCCGTTCCCGCTCTCACCCCCGTTCCCGCTCTCACCCCCGTTCCCCGCTCTCACCCCCGTTCCCGCTCTCACCCTGTTCCCCGCATCTCACGCCCGTTCCCGCTCTCACCCCCGTTCCCGCTCTCACCCCCGTTCCCGCTCTCACGCCCGTTCCCGCTCTCACCCCCGGTCCCCGCTCTCATGCCCGTTCCCGCTCTCACCCCCGTTCCCGCTCTCACCCCCGTTCCCCGCTCTCACCCCCGTTCCCGCTCTCACCCCCGGTCCCCGCTCTCACCCCCGTTCCCGCTCTCACCCCCGTTCCCGCTCTCACCCCCGTTCCCCGCTCTCACCCCCGTTCCCCGCTCTCACCCCTGTTCCCCGCATCTCACGCCCGTTCCCGCTCTCACCCCCGTTCCCGCTCTCACCCCCGTTCCCCGCTCTCACCCCCGTTCCCGCTCTCACCCCCGGTCCCCGCTCTCACGCCCGTTCCCGCTCTCACCCCGTTCCCGCTCTCACCCCCGTTCCCCGTCCCCGCTCTCACCCCGTTCCCGCTCTCACCCCCGTTCCCGCATCTCACGCCCGTTCCCGCTCTCACCCCCGTTCCCGCTCTCACCCCCGTTCCCGCTCTCACCCCCGTTCCTGCTCTCAGGCTGCTGCAGCCTCGCCTGACCTGCCTCTCCTCCTTCTCCCTCCGCAGGTGGAGCCCGCCCTGCTGCGCCCAGGGACCACGGTAACTTCCCCCCCAACCGATCCGAGGCTGGGGGGCGGGGGGGACCAGCCTCCGGGCCTCACTGAGGCCTCGCGTGTCCCTCCATTCCCTGGGCGTCGGGAGGCCGGGAAGGAAGCCCCTTGGCACCTGCCCGCCCCCGGCTGCTGCTCCTTCTCCGGCCGCAGATGCTCAGGCCCACGTGTGTCCTGGGGAACGAACTGTCCTTTAGCTTTAGCTCCTCAGAGGCCCCGACTCCCCCGCGGGCCGCATGCTGTGGGCTGGGTTCCCCATGGTGTGACTTTGGGAAAGGGGGAGATGAAGTCCGGGAAAGTCAAGTCAAAAGCGGGGGGTGCTGAGAGCTGAGCCAGCCCAGGGCACGTGGGTACTTTGCCCACAGCCCTGGCCTCCCGCCCTGGGCACCGGGCTCCCTGTGTGAGCTCCTGCCGCCCCTGCCCACAGCCCAGCTGTCCTGCTTGCCTCACCTTTTCCGGGTCACGGTGGACCGCGGCTACCTGCGGAGGCTGGGCTACTCCTCCTGGGACGTCCACCTGAACGACGAGCTGTGTCGCCCGCGCGTCGCGGGGCCCTTCCTCATCTTCAGCGTCCCCTACGGCCACTGCGGCACCGCCCGACAGGTGAGACGGCCGGCAGCGCCCTCTGTGCTGGGAAAAGTCAGCGCCTATTACACGCCTGGTGGGAACAGGGAAGGCAGGAGCGGTGGCTTTATTCCTGAGTTCCGTGAGCCCTGCCATGGCTCCCCAACTTACCTGAGACTTCCCTTCCAATGGGGACTGTGGGGTCCAGACTGAATTTGGAATCGACAGTAACAGGTGCCGAGTGCTGGTGGGTGGGTGGGTGGGTGGATGGATGGAGGAGTGGATGGATGGCGTGTGGATGGATGGCGTGTGGATGGATGGGGGGTAGGTGGATGGGGGGGTGGATGGATGGATGGGGGTGGATGGGTGGGGGGTGGATGGATGGGGGGGTGGATGATGAATGGGTGGGTGGATGGGTGGGTGGATGAGTGGATGGATGGATGGGGGGTGGATGGATGGGGGGGTGGATGATGAATGGGTAGGTGGATGGGTGGGGTGTGGATGGATGGATGGGGGGTAGATGATGAATGGGTGGGTGGGTGGATGGATGGATGGGGGTGGATGGATGGGGGGGTGGATGATGAATGGGTAGGTGGATGGGTGGGTGGATGGATGGGGGTGGCTGGATGGGGGGGTGGGTGCATGGCTGGATGGGGGGTGGGTGGATGGGAGCAATTCCTTTAGCTCCAAAGTATTTTTTACAACACCCTTCTTTATTCAGTGCTAGAGGCTGGGTGCACGAATTCGTGCATGGTTGGGGTCCCTCAGTCTGGCTGGTGATTGTTGTCTCACCCAGTCCCAATCGGGGCCAATTGGGGCCAGCTGGCCGGGGGGGGGGGGGGGCCATGGGAGGTTGGCCAGCCGAGGAAGGTTGGCTGTGGGAGCACACTGACCACCAGGGGACAGCTCCTGCGTTGAGCATCTGCCCCCTGGTGGTCAGTGCACGTCATAGCGACCGGCCGGTGTTCCAGTTGTTCCGGTCGTTCCATCGTAACAGTCACTTAGGCTTTTATGTATATAGATTCGTGCACACCTGCCACATGCAAGCCATGGTGCTGGGCTGGGGGAGGCCTGAGGACCTGTCTGTCTGTCTGTCTGTGTGCTGTGTTTCTAACCCAGTAGCTGGCTCTGTTTTCCATTCTAGACAGTAAATACCTTGGACATTTATGTACAATGAAATGCCTATGTTTACTTCATTGTCCTTAACCACCTGCTTATGTCACAAACACTGTCACTGACATGGAGGAGACAAGACCACCAAAGGCGCCGAGTGTATAATCCCAGCGCCATTTTCTCATACGCTTAACGTGACGTGTTCCCAGCGAGATGCCCAGGCTGGGCCTCCTCCTTCTCCTCCGCCCTCCCAGGAAAGCCGCGGCTCCCTCAGCTACTCCAACTCCATCCGAGGCCGGCTGTGGGGCGCCCCCGGCCACCTCACCGTGAGGCACCGGGTGCCCCAGCTGAAGTTCACCTGCTCCGTGGACAGCCCGTCGGCAGTTGAACTTGTTCCTGGGGCTGACGAGCCGAGGCGGGGCGCTGCCTACGAGGTGTCCGCGGCGTTCCTCCAGCTGCCCGTGGCCCCGCCTGTGGGGAGTGCGGGGCCCGAGGACGCTGGCCAGAGGGAGGAGGTGTTCCTGCAGGCGACACTCCACAGCCCCGACCCCAGCCTGAGGGTCTCTGTGGACACCTGTGTGGCTTCTCCAGATCCCCATGATTTTGCAACTGTCAAGTACGACTTGATCCGGCAAGGGTGAGGAGAGGGGCCGCTGGGCTGGGCGGCTGCATTCCCGCGGCTCCTGGGGAGGGGGCCTTCGGATCAGAAACAACCCCCTGGGCAATGATGGCAGCACGAGCACGCAATGGTTTGAAATGATAGACCCTTTTTAAAGACATATTTTTATTGATTTCAGAGAGGAAGGGAGAGGGAGAGAGAAAGAGAGACATCCATGATGAGAGAGAATCATTGGTCAGCTGCCTCCTGCATGCCCCCCACTGGGATGGAGCCCGAAACCTGGGCCTGTGCCTGGACTGGGAATCGCACCGGGACCTCCTGGTTCATAGGTCGATGCTCAATCACTGAGCCACTCCAGCCGGGCTGTAAACATTTTTTCATAAAACAGAGAAAGGGGTGGTGGGAAGACCCCCATTTAGAATGCAGAGGTCTGGGTCCCAGCCTGATTGCGGAGCCAGAGTGACTCACCTGTGCTCTCCGTTAACCTCCTGGTGTGGGCCCTTCCCCCAGGTGCGTCGCAGATGACACCTATGTCAGCCTCCCCTCTCACCAGAGGAACACGGCCCAGTTCAAGTTCAATGCCTTCAGCTTCCTCCCTGGTTACGAGGTGGTCTACCTGCGGTGCGAGGTCGCCGTGTGCAAAGCGGGCGACCCCTCCTCCCGCTGCTCCCAGGGCTGTGCTGGGCGGGGCCGGAGCCGGAGGGGCACGGGCCCTGTGGTGGCCACGGGGGAGCAGGCGGGGCGTCTCCGGGTGCTGGGGCCCCTGGAAATCCAGAGGAACTGAGGGGAGCCAGGGCGTGGCGTGATTTCTCTGGTCTCCCCACAACCTGTGAGGACTAGCAGCCACTGGTACTCTTCTTCAGTAAAGCGATGCGTTTGGTAAATCAGATCCTGCGTTTTCTGACTCTTCACTCTCGAGCACTTGATCGTTGTCTGAAACTGTTCAGCATCGGGGGAGTGGTGTGAGCACAGCCGCTGTGGCCGTGTGTCAGCCATCCCCGCCAGTGAGTGCGTGCTCTCCTCCACTGAGTCCAGAGGCCCTGGGGATGGCACCAGCAAACACTCTTCACAGGCACCCCCAGCCCTGGCACACAGTGGGCACTGGGGACCTCCTCCTGGCCCTGACTGGGAATTGGGCCTATGCCCTGTGACAAGTCCAGATCATGGAGGGGGTAACATCATTGGCCCTAAAGCCTTCACTGCCCTTCTCTAAACACTAAAGCCTGTCAGGGTCCAAAGAATCAAGTTGGGTCGGGGATGGCATCTGGGCCGACTCAGGGTCCAGCTGGGTCACTTGGATGCTGCCAGGGTGCTGACCATGAGGGAGGAGAGGAGGTGACACAGGACGGGGAGGAAGAAGAAAGTACAGGTTCAGCGTCCACGAATCTCTAGCTGGCCATGTCCCGAGAGCCTGAAGCAGGTGAATTCAAGTCCCTGGCACTGGGTTTTGCAGATGAGAGAAAGGAATCCCGGTCTCCAAGGTGAGACTGGGGCTGTAGTGGGAGGTCTAGCACCTGTGACATCGGGAAGTCGTGCTTAAGAGGAGTGTGGGGCAGCCCTCTTCCATTCGTTCATCCATCCATCTATCCATCTATCCATCCATCCATCCATCCAGTGATTCATCCAGTCATTCATCCATCCATCCATCCATCCATCCATCCATCCATCCAACCAACCATCCATCCATTCATCCATCCATCCAGTCATTCATCCATCCATCCACCCATCCATCCATCCACCCACCCACCCATCCATCCATCCACCCACCCACCCATTCATCCATCCATCCTCCCATCCATCCATCCATCCATCCATCCATCCATCCATCCATCCATCCAACCAACCATCCATCCATTCATCCATCCATCCACCCATCCATCCATCCACCCACCCATCCATCCATCCATCCATCCACCCACCCACCCTTTCATCCATCCATCCTCCCATCCACCCATCCACCCATCCACCCACCCACCCACCTGTCCACCCATCCATCCGTCCATCCATCCATCCATCCATTCTACTCTCACTCTCCTTACATGGCAATATGATATTATTACAAGCTAGTTGCCAGGTTGCAAAGTGGGTAATACACAAATTTAAGAACATTTGTAACCTAACATCAACAAACATCCCTGAGGCAGAGAGGGTTGTTTCAATACTGCATTTATTCAAAAGCACATAAATACGTTACACAGTACATAATATACACACTACAAAACTTGACTTGAATAATAAAACATGCTACTAAGAAGGAAAGATGGCTCCTGAAGGATCCGTGCCCACCTGAGTCAGAGGCCCTCGTTCACATCGCAGAAGCATGGTGGCAGGCAGTCGAAGTCGGTGAACAAGGGGCACTCCTCGCAGAACTGGAGGTTGGGGTAGTAGCCGGTGGTGATGGACGGGGCCGCGGTGATCTTGTCCTGGGTGACCACGGATGGATGATTTTTTAAGGCCAAACAAAAAGGTGGTTTTGAAACTCTTAAGAAAAGAGACACACAGGAGGGATTAGAACCCCCTCAGCCCGCCTGTGCCCGCGGTCAGGGTGCCGGGGGTCTGGGGCGGCCCAGCCTGAGAGGAAAGCTCTGCCCTGGCCCAGGCTCCTGGGTCACGTGCTCTCCAAGACGCCAGAGATGCCAGGCCAGACCCAGCACAAAGGGAGAGGGGCTGCCAGTGCGGCTCCCCAGCGGCTGAGGCCCCAACTGCGGAGCCCGGGTCGGGGGCAGGTGCCCGTCAGCTGCCCCGGGTTTTGGATTGACCTAGTGCACAGCCTCCCTCCCTAGAACAGGAGCTCCACGGCTTCTGCCAGCGAACCTCCCACATTTGAAGGGTCCTCTCCCCACAACTGAATGACCTGCCTGAGCTCCCCTCCTCCTCTGGTGTCCCCGGACCTTCACCAGCTCGGATCCCCACGCCTACAGGCACCTCCCTGTCCCCAAGGCCATGGGCGATGGAGGAGGGAACCCGGGAGCTCTGAGCTCGGGCTGGGGAGACCGACCGAGCCCGCCTCTGGGCGAACCGAGGCAGAGGCTCCCACGCGCCTGCCCCGCGGTCCTCAGCTGCAGAGTCCGGGACACGGGCAGGGCCGGCCAGGGTGTGAGTCCCCGTGGAGGGGCAGCTCCCCGAGGCCCGGGCAGCGGACAGCACTGACCCAGAGCCGCCCGCCCGCTGGGAACCTCACTGTGAGCTCACAGCCCGGCCCCGAGGGGAAGGGCCAGGATTCCATGCTCACCTGCCTCTGCCTTTTCCCAGCTGCCCTGTTCCTGACCCCGGGGGGTGGCCCAGGGCAGGGCGTGCCCTGCTCCAGCTCAGCCCAGGGGCCCGTGCGAGGGGGGTGGCCACTCTTACCATGTCACTTACTTCAATGCCTTGGCCACTTTGAAGTAAAGACAGCTGATGACACCTATCAGCGCGAGCAGGGCCACCAGGATGCCGGCGCCAATGCTGATCATGGCTATGGAGAGGACTTCAGAAGTTTTGCCTGGAGGAGACGTGCAGGTGGCAGTGAACAGGGCCCCCTCCCCACCCAGCTGGCAGCAGCCTCTATGTGCTCCTCCCGGGAAGAAGAATGAACCCCCAAATCACAGAGCCTTCTGCGGGGAAAACAGGGTGCGTGGCCCGGGGAGGCCTAGGAGGCTGACCGGGCAAGAGAGGGAGCTGAGGGCACATTATTAATGCGACGAACGAAGTGCAACACCCAAGAAAAGGAAGGACGGAGGGTGGGCGGGAAGGCCTTCCCCGGCCTCTCGCAGCGGGAGCCGAAGCTGAGGAACTGCCTGCAGGTGGCTTCACCCCACACCTGCGCCCCTACAGCGTGGCCACTGTCAGAGTGACGAGCCCCCACTGCACACGAAACCTAAACATCTCCTGTGGGAAGGACTCGGAGAGTAACTTCTTCAAACTGTGACGTTGGACCAGACGGAGAACACACAGTCCCTTCTGTGATCCGTGTTTTAGGAAAGAGGTTTCCCCTTGTCCCTCCCGGGAAGCCACTTTGTCTGGAATGAGCCTCGGACTCCCTGAAACCAGGCACAGGTGAGCAGAGAGAGCAGCCACCCCGCGGATACGTACTGTCCAGGTCGCCACTGCAGGATGGAAGCCAGCAGGAAAGAAAACACACAATTAAAACAAACTTCCGGGAGCAGCACATCTTATCAGGCATTCCTCACGCCAGGAAATTCTGTCCTTGGGGGAGCGGCTAAGGTGTCCGTTTGGAGAGCTCGCGGCCCCTCCGGAGCAGCAGAATGGACAGCCACTGGCCAGCTTGGCGTCTGTGCTCATTGGGCCGAGCTGTGTGACATCAACACTGGACGGCAGCCTCGCCCCGCAGTTCTGAATTCCGCTGCGCTCAGGAGCGCGGGAGCACCCCTGGCGACCTGATCATCGTAGGTCATTCCATCTCCCCTTCTCGGGCTCCGGGTCCCTCGGAGACCCTTTTAAGGTTTGACTGTTGACCAAAAGCAAATTTATGTTCATAATGAAATACAAGAACAGAAATGTGGAGAGACTAGTAGCTAAACGTTCAGGGAGGAAGGCTGGTCGGGCTCTGTGTTTGAGCCACACAACGAAATCATACATAATTAGAGCCACTTGCCAGGATTCCAGATAGGTTCCTGCTTCAGAGGACTACTTTATGGTTAAGACAAACAGATTTCAAAAAGCAATTTGAAGAAGATACCTGTTCTAAAGCAGGTTTCTATGGTCTCAAGGTCCCCACACTCAGCCAAGCTGGTTTAATTAAATGAGGGGATTATTTTAATTTCAGAGATTCTTCCCTGCTGGTCTGGCCAAACCCTGAGTGAGGCCATGAAAAGCAGAGGAGATGTCAACAAAAACAGTGGCGTCAGCCCTGCTGGTGTGGCTCAGTGGTTGAGTGTCAACCTATGAACCGGGAGGTCACAGTTCGATTCCCAGTCAGGGCATGTGCCCAGGCTGTGGGCTGACAAGCAAGAACGTGAATTTGATTCCGTAGGTAAATCCTCGGTGCCCACTACGCACGAGGCGCGGCGAGTGCCCGGTCAGGACCTCGGTGGGGTGCGGCCTGTACTGCTGTGAATGAGGCCCAGGGGAGCTCCCTCCTCTGGAGTCGCTAACAATGGACAAGTCACGAGCTTCCGTTTCCTCACATCCTATCTAATAAGGAGGGGATATGCTAATTGACACCCATGCTGTTGCAAAGAAGGCAGCGCCCACAGCCAATAAGGAGGGAATATGCTAATTGACTGCCACGCCCTCAAAGATGGCAGCACCCAGTCCCCTCAGCACCCCAGCAGCCCAGGGCCTCCCGAGGCACAGGTAACCAGGGCCAGCCAAGGCTTGCACTGCCAGCAGTGGCAGCAGCAGAGGTGTGATGGGGCGTCGCCTTCCCCTGATCGCAGGGTCGCCTCCCGCCCCTGAAGGCTCCCAGACTGTGAGAGGGGGCAGGCCGGGCTGAGGGATGCCCCTCCAGTGCATGAATTTTCGCGCACCGGGCCTCTAGTAAATCCACACATGGCTGGTGTTGACATTTCCCTGGAGGCCACAGCACTAGAGTAGGTTTGAGTGAGGGAGACTGAGTTCAGGTTTGTCGGCCCTTGTGGTTTCCCCCCCAAACCACCTGGGAAATGTGTTCTTGGTGGCATCTGGAGGGACCTCGTCAGTGTGAGCAGAAGACCGAGCCACCCAATCCCTGGCCCTTTGTGCCACAGCCAGAGAAGAGGGCAAAGGGTGGGGCTGTGGCAGATCAGAGGAAGGCCCGAACCACACTCCACTCTTCCCATCCGGAACCTCGAGGGGCCCCTGGGTGAAGCGTGGGCAGGTGGAGGCCAAGCCAGGAGGGGTGCTTTATGCCGCATCCATTTACAGCTAGGGTTCAGGAACTGAAGAAGGGGCTGCACACAAATGAAAACACTAGACAAGAAGCATGAATTTAGAAGGCACGGGGGGCCAGGTGGAAACTTCCCTCTAGTGGAGAAGCTCTCTGACTTCTGGGTCCCGTCTGCTTTTATGCACTTGAATACACACTTGTCCTTCAGGAATGCATACAGGCGTATCAAAGGTAAAGTTAGGTAAACAGTAAAAGGATTATCAGGTTTACATAAAACATACGTCTATTTTAAGCCGAAGACAACTATGATTATATACAAAAACACACTTTTACTTCCCCACAAAGTTTTTGATGTCCTTTTACTATGTGTACTCATTATGCTTTATAGTTACTTTTGTCATTTAACATCTCTACTAGAATGAGATTTATCCACCATCATTATAGGGCTCTGTGCTTGTCCGTCGATTTACCTTTAGGAGCAAGTGTTAACGTTCCACATGCTTTTGTCTTGCTGGTTAGCGTGCTCTCCTTTCCACTTGGGTAATTCTGGAGCATTTCTTATCAAGCAGGTCCAGCAGTGATGAACGCTCCCCTGTTGTGTGAAAGTCCCTCTCTCCTTTGTATTTCCCGGACAGAGTATGCTGGAGGCTAATTCCGGAGGGTCATAATTATGCAAGAAGTTCATCGAAAGGTTGATGAACCCTGGGGCACCAGCAGGACTGAAGATCTGTATATTACCTGCTGCTGGAACAGCGAAGGCAGTTCCCCCAACCTGATAATCTTTTACTGTTTTCCAAACCTTACCTTCGATATGTGTATCTGCTTTGCTATGGGGCAAACTGTGTTAATAAAAAGCTAGGGGTCCAGAGATTCGGGGAGCTTAGTCACTAGAACTAAGCTTCCGTCTAGCACCCCAAAATGCCTTCCAAATTCATAGTTCTTCTCTGGCCTCTTCATTCATTTATGCACAGCCCTTTTGCAGATTTCCTTGACGCTTGTAGATGCGGAAACCCCGGCAAGAGTATTCTCGGTTATCAGGGTTTCCCTCGGTGCTGAATACACCACCCCACCCCTGTGCCCCGTCACTGGGGAAGCACCCTCGGCTTCCTAATCTGCCACCTTGCTCCACACTATGCGTTTTCACTTGCTTATGAGTATCTTCCATGAAGCAAAAGGTTTTCATTCGGGTAAGTTCCAAGTTACCACATTTTTCTCTCATGGATTATCTTTTTGGTGTTATATCAGAAATGTCATTGCCAAACCCAAGGTCACACAAATTCCCTATTTTCTTCTCTATGTCTTATAGTTTCATGTTTTACATTTAGATCTATACTTCATGTTCCTTTAGTGTTTGTATAAAGCATAAGGTATATGCTGACTTCTTTTTGTTTAAAAAGTTCCCCTCTATTCCTAGTTTGCTAAGGTATCTTATCTTGAATGGATATAAATTTTTGTCAACTTTGGGTGGTGAATACACTATATAATTTACAGATGATGTACTATAGGTCTGAAACCTATATAATTTTATTAAACAACTCCCCCCAATAAATTCAATATAACAAAAATAAAAGATGTCAACAAGAGATTTTTTCATAATTTCATATTTATCGAAAAGTACATTAGAAATCATCCTGTATAAAAAAAGGCGAATATACAAATCGCCCGAACAGTGGAATGGCTGGTTGCTATGATGCGCACTGACCACCAGGGGGCAGACGCTCAATGCAGGAGCTGCTCCCTGGTGGTCAGTGCGCTCCCATAGGGGGAGCGCTGCTCAGCCAGAAGCCCTAAGCTGGGCTCAGGGCTGCTGAGTGCAGTGGCGGTGGCAGGAGCCTCTCCCACCTCCGCAGCAGCACTAAGGGTGTCTGACTGCCCCTAAGCCGTCAGTTGGACATCCCCCAAGGGCTCCTGGACTGCGAGAGGGTGCAGGCAGGGCTGAAAGAACCGCCCCACCCAAGTGCACGAATTTCATGCACCAGGCCTCTAGTGTAAAGCAAGTGAAGAAATACTGCAATTACAAAAAACTAAAACTATGCCTTAACTGAAATACTATTTCACTAAAATAAATATACACCATGAAGATATCTGCACCCAGGATTCCCCGTTACACACCCCCATGCTGGGCACAGAAGCATGTTGGGAGGTAACTGAGTTTGGCAGGGATGGCATCCTCTTCAGCCAGGGGCAGGGCTCAGGGGCTGAGCGTTGCCCTAGGAACGGGAGGTCACAGCTGGATTGGGGTCAGGGCACAGGGCCGGGTTGCGGGCTCCATCCCGGGTGTAGGGTGTTCAGGTGGCAGCCCACGGATGATTCTCTCTCATCCTTGATGTTTCTCTCCTTCTCCCTCTCCCTTCCTCTCTGGAATCAATAAAAAGCAATCTTCTGTATTATAAAACGCCTGTGGCCCTAACGCCCTAATGACCAAAGACCGGCCGGGTGGGCAGGGCTGTGAGCAGCACCAAGCGGTGGGCGGGCAGGGGCACTTCCGGCTGGGCTTCTGGTATATATATAACCCTCTTCCCTGCCCTGGATGGACTAGCGCCCTAGGCCCTCCCCGCTCTTGGAAATGACCGTAACCCTCCTCCCTGCATCTCTTCTCCAGGCGCGCGTTCTCGCCGGAGACCGAGGCCCATTCCTGCCGCTCTTGGAGGAGCCGGGGAAGCGACCCCTCTGGCTGGGCGCCGCCTGCGCCTGCGGTCACGGTTGTGGACTCGCCTGGCTGCGCTGTCCGCCCTCTGCCAGGAGGAGAGGCGTTAGCTGGCCCGGCAGGAGGGGGGGCGGGGGCGCAGGCAGGGAGGCCCCAGTCTGAGCCTCCGCACAGGAACCGCCAGGCAGGACTCGGGGTGTGGACGTGGGAGCGTGGGGAGCAGCGGGCCTGCAGCAGCCAGGAGAGGAGCATGGGGCAGGGATCGGGGTGCACAGGCCTCTCCGGTGGCCGCACGGGCAGCCAAGAAGCAAGCTCGCAGCCACACGGACCCTGGAACACAGGCTTCCGCAGCCCCTGCGGGGCGTCCCCGGAGAGTCGGACCTGCGTTCCCGCTTCGCTTCAATCCTCTGGTCGCGATGCTCCTTCTCCCACGTCATGAGACCCGACCCGGGGAACCTTGGCAGCGAGCCCGCCGGTCATCACTGTGCCTCCGCTCCGGCCTCGGCCCGGCTCCCCTCCCCCGGAAGGCGCGCGGGCAGCGGAGGGAGAGGGACGGAAAAGCGCCCCACGCCCGCCTCCCACCACCCCCACGCCCGTCCCCCGTCCCCACTCCGCACAGCCTCCCCGGACGCCCGACCGCCGGGGGCTTGCAGGAGTCCTTCGACCCGACGACGCTCCACCTCCCGAACTTTCCACGTCCATGGACTCGCATTGACCAACCCTCCCTGTGCGCCTGCACGGCCAACCACCTGCGGCCTTTTTCCCGGGAAACCTCGACAAACCCACCTGCTTCCCGCCCGCCGCGCCCCGCGCCTGCGCATAGCGCCCCCGGGAGACGAGGAGCAGTCGGTGCGCATGCGCCGCCCTGGAGGTCTGGGACAAGTTTTCAATCCCTCTCCGATTCCGGCCGAGAAGCGCATGCGCTGCCACAGATTAGGTTCTCTCCCTGCAGGAGCCTCAGACCCCACCTGGACCAGGCGGAAGTTGCAGGGCGTAGTCCCTCCCCTCCGCCCCGCCGGAAACCAGAGCTCCGGAAGAGACGTTCCGGGCCGGCCTGGCCTGGCGGTGGCCGAATGGAGACCGACACTGAGGACCAGCGATCCGCCAGGCACCTGACGCTGGCCTCTTCCTGGGATGCCGCGTGCGGGGCCCTGGACCGGAGCCTCCGTGTCCGCGGAGCCCAGGACTCGGACTGGGATGAGCTGCTGGCGCCGCCTGCCCCGGGGTGCGCTGGGCCGGCGGGGACGGGTGGCGGCTCCGCGGCGGCCACGCTCCGGGGGGAGGTGTGAGGAGACTTGGGGCCGAGACGGGAGAGCGTCCGGGCCCGGGGTCCGGGAGCCCAGCTGGGGGCGCGCTGTGCGGGGAGCCGGGCCAGAACCGCCAGGGGTGGGGCGGGGCGGCTGCGCGTGGGGCGCGGAGCCTGGACTCGGCGCGGAGACGCCCCCGCCCTGTGTCCGCGGGTCAGCCCCACAGGCCCAGTCCAACCGCACCCGCCTCTGTCCCCCAACGAGCAGACCCTCCTGGGCCCAGGAGGCGGGAAGTGTCTCCCCGGGGTCGGCCTCCCCCTTTGGAAACAGACTCTGTCCTCTGTCCGTTCTGCGCCCGCCCCTGTGCACAGGCCGGCGCCCTGAGCGTCCCATTAACTAGGAGGCCATTCCGGGGGCCGAGCAAGATGCCCGTGATCGGGGGAAGCAGGGACCCGACGTCCCAACACCCATTCCTCAGGGGACATTTCCCCCGTGTTTTGTGTTTTGTTTTGTTTTGTTAGAGAGAGAATGGAGGGGGGCGGGGCGGGAGCGACACAGAGAAACACGCCGATTGGCTGCCTCCTGTTCCCACCGACCAGGCCTGGGGAACCTGCAACCAAGGTCCATGCCCTTGACCCGCGACCCTCCAGTCCCGCGCTGATGCTCTACCCGCCCAGGGCACAGGCCGGGCTGCGGCGGCCATTTCTCTGTGAGTCTGTGCTGAGCAGTTGTGGGCTGTTGGAAGGTGTGTGAACCCCAAAGGCAAACGGAAGTGAATGAAATGCCAGCCCCGGGGCCTACGGGTGGGTTGGCGGCCTGTGCAGAGGCCAACACTGGTATTTGTCACTTTCTCTGCAGCCGCGACCTGGTGATTCTGAAAAGGAGCCAGAAGAGCCCAGATGAAAAGCCCTGCTTCCTCTCCCTGCGCTGTGACCCCAGTGGAGGTGAAGGAGTCGTTTCTGTTGGCATTTTAAGTTCAGCAAGAAATATGGAAGTGTACTTAGGAGAGGAGTACTGTGGCACCAGTAGGGGCAGGAGTGTTGGTAATGTGCTGGATACCAGGTTTGTGACCCACCCGTGTGCAGCTTCTTCTCGAGGAGGGTTTCTGTGTCCCAGCTCTGGGAGCTCTGCTGCTTCTCTGACACTGGCCTCAGGCACCAGGGGGAGGAGCGAGAACACCAGCAGCCCTGGGAGTTCAGGCCTTGGGGGAGGACCCCAGGACAGTCCGGTCAGCCCTGGTGTGGTAGCAGCTGGGAACGGACAGCTGGTGGACGGGCGCTGAGCTGGCCAGGGTCCCAGCCAGTGCCTGGGAGAGGCTGCTTCTCTGTGTAACTCACAGGGTCTGTTTTCCAAACGGTAATCTGTCCATCAGCCGGGACTTTGAACATATCTTCTTGAAGGAAGCCCTTTCCAAACAGTGGGCAGCCCAGCACTGCCAACCAGCATACTTAACCCGCGGCCATGCTTTCTGATTTTTTTCTGATTTTTTACAAAGAACGTGCCCTCACCTCTCTTTTATGTCACTCAAAACAGGAACTGTTTTATGTACCGTGCAGGTTAGACGTAGTAGATGTGTTTATTGAGCTTCAAAATATGCATGTGCTACAAGATGACACATTTGTTATCAAATTTAATTCTTTCATAAGCTGCTAAGTGGGAGGTGTAGTCTGTCCTCCCTGCATTTTCCTAGGAAGCCAGCCCCCCTCTCCCCTCACCGGGAAAACAACCTCAGGACAAGCATTGGCCTGGAAACCCTTGTTTTCAAATGTGGCCATTAACGGTGATAATGTGCCCGGCCGGTGTGGCCAGTGGTTGAACATCGGTCCACCCATAAGCTGGGCAGTCACGGTTGGATTCCTGGTCACGGCACAGGCCTGAGATGCCATTAGAGGGCAATCGGGAGGCAGTCGATCAGTGATTCTCTCTCATCATTGATGTTTCTATCTCCCCTCCCTTCCTCTCTCGGAAATAAATTTTAAACATTTAAAATAATTTATCAATTTTAAAAGTGATAATGTGTGAAAATAAAGTCAATTTTTATTTTTTATTTTTAGTGAACATGAAAAGATTATTTTGTACAAAAAATGTCTAAAATTGGAGTCCGCTGCACGTGCTTGTAAAATAAAGGTAAGTCATTACTAAATTGGAACTAAGTTGAAAATTGCAGTGTTTTTGTACTGTGCACATTTATTTTATGTTGGCTTAGTAATTCTCAATGCTCTCCCTTTCAAATTGGACCGTTTGTTCGCTACGGCAACGCCATGTCGTGTATAGTGTTAATACAGTTAATGCTGCTGTGCTCTTCAGCTTGGAAAACTCAGTTAAAAATCAGGTTTATTTTGATATAAAACGTAGGTGCCAAGAAAACCACAAGCAGAGTTGGGCCCAAAATACCGAGGAAAAAACCCAGGTAGAGGAGTTTCAGACCAGGGCACCTGAAAGTTAAAGAGATCGGGCCAGGCCAGGGCCTTCAGCATGAAACAGTGTCGCAGTGAAGGTGGGTGAGGTGGTCAGCCTGGGGGCGGGGCAGCGAGCTGGAACCCTGGCCCCGCCTGTCCTGGGGGCTGGTCGCTGATGTCCCACTGCTTAGCCCCAGCCTAGTGGGCAGTGCTGGGAGCTGAAGGAAAGAAACCCTTGGGTGGTTTCCATCCCTGAAACCCTGTGCTTGCTGTTCCTTACACATGACAGGATTGGTTATTCCAGGATGTTTTAGAGGCATATTCATGTTCATGGCTTCTAAAGTCCTCTACATAAGGTGATGCATTCATTGAAAAAGTGTTGAGTGCCCATTGGTGCCACATACTGTATTAGGCACTTAGGAGCTAGCACAGGGTGGGCAAACTTTTTGACTCGAGGGCCACAATGGGTTCTTAAACTGGACCGGAGGGCCCGAACAAAAGCATGGATGGAGTGTTTGTGTGAACTAATATAAATTCAAAGTAAACATCATTACATAAAAGGGTATGGTCTTTTTTTTTTTTAGTTTTATTCATTTCAAACGGGCCGGAAATGAATGAAACGGGCCCACGGCTGACTAGCATCATAAAATAAATCGGAACAAAGCCCTCGTGTTAATATTACAGCGGACCAGACATAGTAGGTTCAATGTGCAAACTAGGTTCCGTTTGATAGTGAGAAAGTCGTAGGGATTAAGGAGCAGGAAAGGGATCCTGTGGAGGTTGGAATGTGGGTGTGGGAGTGAAGGGACGTGTTGGCTTAATGGTTGATGACAGTGACGTTGTTGGTGCCGCTGAGGTTTTAGATCCGGGATCTGTCTTCAGCTGTGGTCTGTGTGATCCCTGGGGGGGTGTGTCTCGGAACGTGGGTGTTTCTGTAACTGGTCTGTGGAGGGACGTGCACTGCAAAGGGCGTTTCATTCAGGGAAATCTTTGGTTTGTTTTGGGCTTCATCTGGGCCAATCGTATATTAAACTTAAAATAAAAATAGTAGGAATGCATGTTTCTGAGCACTTTCTCAATGGTAGATACTGGAAATTTTAACACTGATTGTCGTCATAGCAACCATGTATAACACTGATCTCATCGCAGCAACCACGTGATACCGATTCGCTCCTGACTCAGGTTTGGCATCTGCCCTGAGGTGTGCGTGCACCCGCGCCCGCGCCAACACACACACTCACACACACACACACGCACACACACACGCAGGGTAGGGGAGCCATCACTGCACAGACACACACACACACACACGCACACGCGCAGGGTAGGAGAGCCATCACTGCACAGACACACACACACACACGCACACGCGCAGGGTAGGGGAGCCATCACTGCACAGACACACACACACACACACGCACACGCGCAGGGTAGGAGAGCCATCACTGAACAGACACACACACACACACACGCACACGCGCAGGGTAGGAGAGCCATCACTGCACAGACACACACACACACACACGCACACGCGCAGGGTAGGAGAGCCATCACTGCACAGACACACACACACACGCACGCACACGCGCAGGGTAGGGGAGCCATCACTGCACAGACACACACACACACGCACGCACACACGCAGGGTAGGGGAGCCATCACTGCACAGACACACACACACACGCACGCACACGCGCAGGGTAGGAGAGCCATCACTGCACAGACACACACACACACACACGCACACGCGCAGGGTAGGGGAGCCATCACTGCACAGACACACACACACACACACACGCACACGCGCAGGGTAGGAGAGCCATCACTGCACAGACACACACACACACACACGCACACGAGCAGGGTAGGAGAGCCATCACTGCACACACACACACACACACGCACACATGCACACACACACACACACGCACACACACACCAAGGGAGGGTAGTAGCAGAGCCATTGCTGAGTGCCTGTCTGTCTGAGTCTAAAGCCTGTTCCCTCCCACTGAGCGGCTGTGTTGTCCGGACCACAGGGAACGTGGTTTGGTTTAAAGTGTGGACGAAATGGGGCAGCATGAAGCATTGGACAAAATTTACTATTTCAGCAAACACTGCCTGGGCTCTGGCCGGCCCTGCTCTGTATTAAATCATATTAAAGCAACTTGCAGTACGTTAAGCCGTCAGATTGCTATGGTTTATCTTTGATTCCTCATCTAAGTATGTAAAATGTTCTTTTACATGTGATTGTGTAGTTTAAAATTTTTTCTTTAAATGGTTCCGAGTAGTTTTTAGACTCTAACTATTCTAGCGAAACCTAAGTGAACTTTTAGACTCTTGACTGCTTCACTGTTCCTTAGGTCACAGCAGGAAGTGACCTTAAGTAGCGATTGTTGTTCCATATGGTTACTGTCCTAACTTCTGTTTTATGCCAGTTGCTCTCCTTTGGTGAAAAGCCGTGTGTGTTCGTCAGTAAAGTTGTGGTGCACGTGCAACCCGTCCCAGCAAAGTCTCCCACAAGCTCTCCTGCTCTGGGGTCCAGGGTGGACCTCGAGAGGGTCCACGCCATGGTGGAGGCCATGGGGTCCACGCTGTCCCCTGGAGCTCAGCAGCTGATGAGTATGGTCAGATTCCAGCAGCAGGTACGTGGAGGGGCTTTCTTTCCAGGCGCCTGTGAACTGGGTAAATGGTGGCTTTTTATAAGGACCCTAGAGGCTCGGTGCACGAAATCATGCACGGGTAGAGTCCCCAGGCCTAGCCTGTGATCAGGGCCATCTTCCGCCCGCTCCCCTGTCCCCAGTCCCGCCCTGCCACCACCCACCCCGGTTCCCCGTGGTTCCCCGTTGGCCATTCAGCAATCGGAGCCTGCGGGCTTGGGGGAGGGACCGAGAGGTGGTCAGTGCACCTCATAGCGACTGGTCGGTTGGTCGTTCTGGTCGTTACGCATTGACGGTCGCTGGCCTTTTATTATACAGGATGGAGTGATTTAAACTTTCCTTTGCACTTTTATTATTGATGTGACCAATCTTTCCTTCCTGATGGAAAATAGCGCTGTGTAGATCTAGGCTCTGGAAAAGCAGAGCTCACAGCTCTCCAGGAACGCCCGCCCTCCCTCCCTCCCTCCTTCCCTCCCTCCTTCCCGCCCTCCCTCCCTCCCTCCCTCCCTCACTGATGTCGCTCCTGTTGAGGCGCAGCTGCTCAGGGACGGAGGCCCTGCTTGGCTCCTGCAGCCGCTCCAGGCCAGTTCCCTGCAGCCTGTCTTCAGGGGTCTCCCGCGTCCCGGGGCCCTGGGGCCGTGCGAGGGCGGGAGCTGAGGAAGAGGAAAGGCTCGCGGAAGGGCAGCCCTTCTCCAGGCCCCTTCGCAGGAGGAAGGCGGGTCAGGCAGGTGAATGGGGGGTCAAGTTCAGATGGAAAGGGTGTGAATTAAATCTCCAGAGCCAGAGGAGCAGGATGCGGCTAGGACGGCAGAGTGCATTTCTCGGCCGTGTGTCAAGGTTTGGGGTGTTTGTTTGTTGGTTTAATTCCAAATGTAACGTGGCTCCTTTGCCGTGGATTCAGGCCTTTCAGAAGGACAGTGAGTGAATAAGTGCTCCCTCCCCTGCGGCACCCTCTTCCCCACCTGCGGTGACTCCTCCTGGCGGGTTCTCTGCCTGTGGACCGCTTACAAGTCCTCCCACCTGGCACGTGTGTTGTCACCTGCTTTCCCCACGCCGGGCTAACTCCTTACATGTGGGGACATGTGGGGAGCCCCCGGGGGAAGAAAGGAGACCCCGATGCTTCTTGTAAACAGGCCAATGAAAGACGTCCTCCTGGGGGCGGCTGTAGTCAGGACGGGCTGGTTCTCTGGGAGTGCTCAGTGTTAGCACAGCACCTACGGAATGACTCCTGGAAAATGCCATGTGAGCCGGGGCACCCCTCACTGCGTGTAAACTAGGGTGTTCCGTGAGCAGGCCTCCTGCTCTGTGGGTGGTGTGAGCAGGCTGTTCAGGCCCTTCGGGGTGAACGTGGGCGGGCCAGTCCTGAGGGCCTGGGCTGTGAGGTCCCTGCCGCTCCCTGCTCTGCTGGTGCCTGCGGTTACTGGTTTTTGAAAGTTTACTTTTTATCTCTTGTGCTTGAAGTTCAGAATTGCAGGCTTTGTGCTTGCGTTAGCGATGTGGGATGATGGGGTGGGAATCTGTATCAAAGTGCCTGCGTATAGTTGTCATTTCATGCTACTGACGGAGGGACGGGCCCGTTTGCTGGGAGAAAATATATTCAGTTGAGTTGAGGACCCAAAACATAATCTATTAGCCTACAGACGACTGAGGCAGACGGAGCTGAAAGGGAGCTCTTGTTCGTCATGGAGCATGTCTAGTCGTCGCAGGCGTCACGTTTCCCCCCGCACAGGCGGGAAGTGTGTCACCAGCCGGGCGTCTCCGTGCCTGTGGGTGCTGGGACATCCCCAGGTTGGCGACCACGTGGGAAGTGACAGGTGATACTTAATTCTGTGGACACTACGCCTTCCTGTGCCTCGGTGGAGAGCCCACGTTTACTTCCATGAGTCAGGAAGGAACTATTAACTCTGCCCGTGCAGTTGTACTAAGTGTGCTGGTATTTGTTTTAGCATTTTCTTGAGGAAGAACCACAGTCAAGGGATGACAAGCCCGGACTGGAATCGGGTCTCCGGGTCGCGTCCTGGTTCCCACTCACCAGCTGTGCGGCCTTGGCCGGGTGACCTTGAACCTGGTCCCCTCAGCTGCTGGTGGCAGTCATGGTGGCTGCCTGCATAGGGCTGTGTCGGGGACCCAGTGGAGAATGCCCGGGGCCTGATTCTAAATTACCGCAAACTTCCTCTGGTCATTGCTGGTCACAGCCCTGTTCCCTGTTCCCTCAGCGCTGCATTCCCCTGGGGGAGCAGCTGCAGGCGGTTCTGGGGAGCGCTGCCTCCAGGCGGATGCTGGGCCTGTGGGCCTCGGCGCCCTCGGGAACCTGCGACAGGCCGACCTGCGCACCTGTGCCTCTCAGAGCCGGGCTGACTCCGGGACGCGGGACAGAAGACGTGACAGCTCCCGGGGAGGAGGACGCACGGCCCCCCGGGGGAGGGAACCCCGCACCCCTCGGAGAGTGGGACACTGCACCCCAGAGCCATCCTCTTCCCGGGAGGGACCTTCAGCTCGCAGCGGCGTCTTCCTTACCAAAGAGGCCGAGCGACAGGCCTGCGGCCCCTGCCCCCGAGCTGCTGCCCCTCCTCCAGGACGTGTGCGGGCAGGTGCGCCGGCTCCGTGGGGCTCAGAGCGCCGCGTGGCCGGGACACGTCCCCACGCCCAGCGAAGGCGGCCTTGGTGGTGGGTAAGTCTTTGCCTACGGACTCAGAGCGGGTGAGGGGCTGCATGGGAAGCAGCAGGCTGTGTGTTGCTGCTGGTTGTCTAGTGGCTTTTGTTGCCGTTTGGAGGCCAGGGTCATGTTTGGTCTTTAATTCCCTTTAGGATGGGAGAGCCGCCCGCCTGCTCCTACTTGGAAAAGATTCTGTGTAAGAACCTGGAGCTGATGGAGAGGAGGCTGACGGACTACCTGGACGAGCGGCTGCGCGCCCTGCAGGAGCACGTGGATGGCAAGGTGGCGCTGCTGGCGCACCTGCTGCAGAGCCCCGGCTCCCCGCCCCCGGGGCTGCCGCTCACACGCTGTGACTCTGGGGACAGACTCTCCAACGGAGAGAGATAGGCGCTCCCGTGCGCCGTGCATGCAGATATTTATTACCTATTTATTACAACGCGACCCAAAGCTCCCAGCCAGTGTCGATGTCATTGGAGGATCAGCATCCTACTTGCATCAAGTGACCTCAGCGTTCATTCCCTGTGCTGTTTCGTGACCCCCGGGCTGCATGAGAGTGGATGATCTTCCCTGAGCTTGTCACGTGACCTCGTGCCACACCTGAGAGTGGATGACCTTCCTTGTGCTTGTGACGTAAACCCCGTGTCTGAGTGTGAGCGTGATCGGGTCCAGAGTTATTTTCGTTTGCAGAGTTCATACTTCTGTGTTTAAATCTTTAAAATATTTAAGGATTTCTACTATAGTTCTTTGGTGTGTATTGTGTATGTATTTGAAGTATGCACTGTTTTAATTTATGTAAAGGCGTTATATTTTAGGTATATAGGGGAAATGGTTAGAGTATTTGGGTTTTTCTTTTCCTGATTGTTCTTGGAAAACCAGGTACTTAAGATTTGCAGCCTTTAATTTCATATCACAGGTTATATTTTATATTGTTCTTCTCAGTAAGAAATTAGTTGTGTTTGGCATTTGTAAAATTAGTGTCCATCGGGGCCATTCGTTTTATGTTCTTTCGTATTGTAGTTGTAGAACGAAAGTAAAATTAAAACTGGCCTCTTTGTCAGAATTATTTTAGATTTAGTGGTTGATGCAAAACGAGAGACTATTGTGCTGTCCCTCCCCCCCGGAAAGCGGGGACCCTCCTTGCCGAGCCGATGCCGGGTCCTCCCGGAGCCTGTGCTGGGTGTGAGTGACGAGGCTCGCACTGGGCGAGGCGTGTGGCGGGCAGATGGCCGTTCTCTGGGGTGGCCCCGCGTCAGGAAGCGTAACCATGCATGTGCTGAGGGTGGTGTACTTGCACTAAAAGTAATTGGTCCGCTCTGGGAGCTCAGTGAAATGGGGAGCGAAGGGGAAATGTTTTGGACAGGATGTCCCAGCACCAGCCTGGCCCATAGGTGCCCAGTACGTGTTGGTTTTCTCTCCCTCTTTCTGCTCTTCTGTTCTGTCTCCTTAGACAGGAAGAAGGGCAGGTGTCCCAACACCATTACTGTCCCAGTAAATGTGAAAGTCCCTCTCCCCTCCCCTCTGCTGTCTTGGTGCTGAAGGGCCGTCACATTCAGTCAGCACAGTTGTGTGCACGGAACGCTGAGGGCTCACTCTGAGGAGTGCCATCCTTGGGTGGTTTCATCCTTGTGTGAACAGAATAGTGCACCTCCACACGTCTGGACGGTACCTCCTGCTGCACACCTGGGCTTCATGGTCCAGCCTGTGGCCCCTGGCTACACGCCTGCGCAGCGTGTTCCTGTGCAAAACAACATGAGACAAAACCAAGCGCAAGAGAATGATGCAATCAAGAGATTCCGTAAACAACATGCATGAGTCTGCTGCCCGTGTGACGTGGCTGCTGTTTTGTATCCAACTCTCTTTAAAGTAGAAAGAGCACATCCTAAAATAATGATTGCAAGTATAATACAGGCCCAGCTGGAGTGCTCAGTGCTGGGCGTGGACCCAGGAACCAAGAAGTCACGGTTTGATTCCCAGTCAGGGCACAGGCCTGGGTTACAGGCTTGATCCCCTGTGTGGGACTTGCAGGAGGTAGCAGATCCATGATTCTCATCATTGATGTTTCTATGTCTCCCTCCCTGTTTCTTTCTGAAATCAATAAAAATATATTAAATAAATAAGTTTAGAAAACCAAGATGGCGGCATAGGTAAACACCTGAAATTGCTGCCGCAAACAACCACTTCAAAAATACAACTAAAAGACAAAATGGACATCATCCAGAACTACAGGAAGGCTGGCTGAGTGGAAATTCTACAACTAGAAGGAAAGAGAAAAGCACACAGACTCAGGAGGTGCGGAAGTAAAGTACAGAGTTACGGAGGCGCACGCGTGCGGAAAGGGCTGGCAACGGAGGACGCAGTTGTGTTTTTCAATCGGAAGAGAGTCTCAAGCTCCTGATGGCTCTGAACTCCAGTTCCGGGCGAGTCTCTGGGGACCCAGACTCATACAAGGAGAAACTGGACTGTCTGACAGCGGGCAGAACTCGAGGGCGGCTTTCTCTCAGAGGTGCTTGCCACGACTACTGGGACACTGAGACCCTGGGCCTCTTAGGGCAGGACTGAGGACCAGCCATAGCTGCCTGCTCCGCCCTGTTGATTCCCAGAGACCCCGCCCCACCCAGGCTTCGAGCAGAGGCTTTTGCATATGAATGGGCTGGCCCTTTGAGACCTAAAATTACCTAACAAACTGCAGCTGGGTCAGTGAGTCCCAGAACATCCGAAAGAAGGCTAAAGGCCCCACAGCAGCTTGCATTGCTTCACAGCTGGGCCTCATCTGGGCACCTCCAAACCCCAAACAAGGGGAATCTGTAGATCTCTCCATAGCTCCTGCTGGGTAGCCTCAGGCAGATGCTAAATTACCACCTCTTTAGAGATCCAAGAGCCCGTGTACCCAGTGGTCAGATTGGGACCATCCAGATTACAACTCCTCAGATCCATAAGGGACACACTCAGGGGGCAGACTCAGAGAGCACCAAAGCCCCACTGAAGCAAGACTTGCCCCATAAGGGTGTCTCCAGCACAGAAGTTCTCCCACTGTAGACACAGCTGATTCTCACAGCCAATTGGCCTGGAGGTCAATTCCTCCCAGTGATACCAACAGCAATCATGGCTTAACTACAACAAGACTGTACATATAGCTCACAAAGGGGTCCACCAAGAGTGTCCACCTCCGGTAATTGGGGAGGCTGAGCCACTGGGCCCTATAGGACACCTAGCACAGAAAGCCACTCTATCAACACAGGGAAGCAGCCAAAATGCGGAGACAAAGAGATCACAAATGACAGAAATGGAGGAAAGCAAACTACTGGATATAGAGTTCAAAACCACGGTTATAAGGTTTTTCAAGAATTTTCTAGAAACTGCCGATAAATTTAGTGAAACCCTCGAGGATATGAAAGAGGACCAACTAGAAATTAAGCATACACTGACTGAAATAAAGAATATTATACAGAGATCCAACAGCAGACTAGAGGATCCCAAGAATCAAGTCAAAGATTTGAAATACAAAGAAGCAAAAAATACCCAACCGAAAAAGAAAAAAGAAAAAAGATTCCAAAATAATGAAGATAGTTTAAGGAGCCTCTGGGACAACTTCAAGCGAACCAACATCTGAATTATAGGGGTGCCAGAAGAAGAGAGAGAGCAAGATATTGAAAACCTATTTGAAGAAATAATGACAGAAAACTTCCCCTACCTGCTGAAAGAAATAGACTTACAAGTCCAGGAAGCGCACAGAACCCCAAACAAAAGGAATCCAAAGAGGACCACACCAAGACACATCATAATTAAAATGCCAAGAGCAAAAGACAAAGAGAGAATCTTAAAAGCAGCCACCTACAAGGGAGTACCCATACGACTGTCAGCTGATTTCTCAACAGAAACTATGCAGGCCAGAAGGGAGTGGCAAGAAATATTCAAAGTGATGAGTAGCAAGAATCTACAACCAAGATTATTTTACCCAGCAAAGCTATCATTCAGAATTGAAGGTCAGATAAAGAGCTTCACTGATAAGAAAAAGCTAAAGGAGTTCATCACTACCAAACCAGTATTATATGAAATGCTGAAGGATATCCTGTAAGAAGAGGAAGAAGAAGAAAAAGGTAAAGATACAAATTATGAACAACAAATATGCATCTATCAACAAGTGAATCTAAAAATCAAGTGAATAATCTGATGAACAGAATAAACTGGTGAATATAATAGAATCAGGGGCATAGAAAGGGAGTGGACTGACAATTCTCAGGGGGGAAAAGGGTGTGGGGGTGCGGGAAGAGACTGGACAAAAATCGTGCACCTATGGATGAGGACGGGGGGGGGGTAAGGGCAGAGGGTAGGGTGGGAACTGGGTGGAGGGGAGCTATGGGGGGGGGGAAGAGCAACAACTGTAATAATCTGAACAACAAAGATTTATTTAATAAAAAAATAAGTATAGTGTAATACATCAGTTGATAACATAGACGTTTATTTTCATTATCAAGTACTATGTACTGTACATAGTCATGTGCGCTGTACTTTTATACACCTGGAAAAGCAGGTTTGTTTACACCAGCATTGCCACAAACGTAAATAAATTATGTCACGCCGACACTATGTGATAGGAATTTTTAAGCTTCCTTATCATGTAGATCACCATCGAACATGCGGTCCATTGATTATTTTTAGAGAGTGGAAGGGTGAAGAGACAGAGAACGAAACACTGATGTGAAAGAGACATATGGATTGGCTGCCACCTGGGGCCGGGGAGTGAGCCTGCAACCGGGTTTGTGACCTGGACGGAATCGAACCTGGGACCCTTTAGTCCACGGGCCATGCTCTAACTACTAAGTCAAACCCGCTAGGGCTAGCACTGAACTATTAAGTATTAAGAGTTTTTAGCCTCCCACATTTGTCTTTAATTTTAAAATTGAAATCTTACACTTGCTTTTGATCAACAAATTCTGAAAATAAGGGGAAATACGACCCGAAAAGGTAAAAACTTAGAATTAAGTGATTCAAAATAGTATTTCTGCTTCCTGGGGGCTGAACTCTAAGTACAATGGAACAGAATTCAGAACCCCAGGGCAGAGCCGGGGTGCAGAGCAGTGATGTCACAGCCCGCGGCGCGGAAGTTGGAGCTGGACCATGGCTGGGCCTCTAAAGTGAGCTCTCCAGTCTCGGACCGCACTCCGCACAGGATGAAGCGATAGCTCCCTCCTTCTCCAGTGGCAGGCTCGACCCTTTCGCGGCCTTTGACTGAGTAAGGTCCAGTGTGGTACCAAGTGACGTGTTTGATAAAATAACCTGTTTCCTAAGGTCTTTAAGTAATTTTTTTTTCTAGTTGGCCTCCTCCCTACCCGAGGGTGTAAGTGTTCTAAGGATGCTTGGCAGTCATGTTGTTTTAAAGATGTTTTACTGATTTCTGAGACGAAGGGAGAGGGAGAGAGAGAAACATCAATGATGAGAGCATCATCAATCGGCTGCCCCCTACTGGGAATTGAGCCCGCTTCCCAGGCACGGGCCCTGACCTGGAATCGAACCATCGAACCATTAAGGGATGACCCTCAACAACTGAGCCACACCGGTCGGGCAGCGTCATGTTGTTTATTCTTTCTTCCTGGGCCATGGTTCTCATTTCAATGTTACATTACACAAATTGCTTATTCCAACCAAATTGAATTTCCTGGGAAGATTTGGGAGGAAAAATGGCAGAAAGGCCCATGGTCTCCTAGTGACAGGGTGGTCTAGTGACAAGGGCTCCTAGAGTCTCCTTACACCAGACGGTGGCATGGCAGTGGTCAGAGGACAATGAAAGGCCTTTCTTCCTGAAAACAGCACTGCAAGGGGGTGTGCTCATGCTTAGTGCTGTCAAGCATGGCGTTCGGAAAGAGCCGTTCCCTTCGTTCTGTGCTTGGAATAGGTTTAAGTTTGGTGAGCAGCAAGGGGCAGTCCTGGCTCCATCAGCGAGTAGAGCTCACGAGACCCAGGTGGTGGGAGTGAAACCGTCTGCTCACGGGCGGCCTGTTTGTTACTCACCGCTAGCTGCACGTTACTGCCTGCGAGAGGGAGAACGTCCTTCCCTCCATCTGTCCTGTTTCCTTCTCTCTCACTTTGCATTTCAGTCCCTTTTCATCCACAAATAAAACCTCGACCCCCACGTGGCCAGGCCGGCCGAGGCCCTGGGCCCCCCTGGGAGACCATCCGTGTTTTACAGGCATAGCCTGTGGGTGGGGCGTCATTCTTCCTTCGCGGGAGCAGCACACACTGAGGCTGAGCGGGCTGTGGGCGGGGGAGCGTCACCGCCCTGCACTCCCTGTCCAGGTGCCGGGAAGATGTTTGACATCAGGATCATGACGGCCATCGGGGTCGCCTTGCTGATCGCCATAGTCCTGCTGATGTTCTGTGTCACCAGCCTTCTGTTCAAACTGACCAGCATATTGAAGTAAGTGACGTGGTTAGAGTGGCCACTCCCTCACACGGGCCCCTGGGCTGAGCTGGAGCAGGGCACGCCCTGCCCTGGGCCGCCCCCCGGGGTCAGGAACAGGGCAGCTGGGAAAAGGCAGAGGCAGGTGAGCATGGAATCCTGGCCCTTCCCCTCGGGGCCGGGCTGTGAGCTCACAGTGAGGTTCCCAGCGGGCGGGCGGCTCTGGGTCAGTGCTGTCCGCTGCCCGGGCCTCGGGGAGCTGCCCCTCCACGGGGACTCACACCCTGGCCGGCCCTGTCCGTGTCCCGGACTCTGCAGACAGGACCGCGGGGCAGGCGCGTGGGAGCCTCTGCCTCGGTTCGCCCAGAGGCGGGCTCGGTCGGTCTCCCCAGCCCGAGCTCAGAGCTCCCGGGTTCCCTCTTCCATCGCCCATGGCCTTGGGGACAGGGAGGTGCCTGTAGGCGTGGGGAGCCGAGCTGGTGAAGATCCGGGGACACCAGAGGAGGAGGGGAGCTCAGGCAGGTCATTCAGTTGGGGGGAGAGGACCCTTCAAATGTGGGAGGTTCGCTGGCAGAAGCCGTGGAGCTCCTGTTCTAGGGAGGGAGGCTGTGCACTAGGTCAATCCAGAACCCGGGGCAGCTGACGGGCGCCTGCCCCCGACCCGGCCTCCGCAGTTGGGGCCTCAGCCGCTGGGGAGCCGCACTGGCAGCCCCTCTCCCTTTGTGCTGGGTCTGGCCTGGCATCTCTGGCGTCTTGGAGAGCACGTGACCCAGGAGCCTGGGCCAGGGCAGAGCTTTCCTCTCAGGCTGGGCCGCCCCAGACCCCCGGCACCCTGACCGCGGGCACAGGCGGGCTGAGAGGGGATTCTAATCCCTCCTGTGTGTGTCTTTTCTAAGAGCTCCAAAGCTACCGATGTGCTTGGTCTTAAAAAGTTACCCGTCCATGGTCACCAGGGACAAGATCGCCGCAGCCTCGTCCATCACGGCCAGCTGCTACCCTGGCCTCCAGCTGTATGACGAGTGTCAGCTGTGCGCTGACTCCAAGGCCCTGCCGCCCGGCTTCTGCGACGTGAGCGAGGGGCTCTGACCGGCGGCCCGGCGCCTGCAGGGCGACCTTTCTTAGCAGAATGTTTTATTCGAGTCGTGTTCTAGTGTTCCCACTGTGCTATGTGCTACAGGACATTCGTGTGCTTTTGAATAAATGCAGAATTGAAAACACCCGGTCCGCCTCGGGGATGTTTGGTGTCGTTAGGGAGCCATGCACTGGAATTGGGCATCACCCACGTTGGGACGTGGAGCAACCGGCTCGTAATGTCGCGTGCAGCATAGGCGGGCGGGAGTAAGAACTAGAAAGGCGCGTCGGCGATTTGACAGGAGGCAGCACCGTGCCAGGCGCTGGGGATGGAAACTTCTTATCCCGGCCGCCTCGGGGAAGGGAACGCCGTCTCCGAAGAGACACGTTTCCTGGTGCGAAGCTCTGCCCGGGTTGTTGCGTGGAGCCCCGCTGAGACCCGGAATCGGTCCTTCCATTTGCACTCTACGAGGATCAGGACGCATCCCCAGCCGTGGCCTGTGCTGACCGGAGGGCCCGCCGTCCGTCCAGGCGTCCGTCTCCCCCCCAGCCTGGAGCCTGACTTGAGCTCTGAAGGGACAAGGTTTCCAGGGGGACCCTCCCCTGGCAGCACTGGCTCCTCACCACAGAGGCCAGGTCAGCAGGAGCGGAAGGAGGGGAGGGTCCTGGGCGCAGGGCAGGGGGAGCTGTGGACGAGGCAGAGATGAAACCTGGGCCAGGTAAGGGGCTCCTGGGCTTACACCCCAGGCCTGGGACCCAGCTGCTCGCTGCCACCTGAGATGCGGTACCCGAGCCCTAATGTGCAGACTGCACAGCCCACGCAGCGAAGCCATTAACGCCTTCCATTCACATTGGCAAACACTCCCTGTGAGGCGACTGTGATGCTGCTTCCCCGTCACACCTGTCAGACACACGCAGGGAAAATGGACATATTCCGCTCACGCTGGCAAACACTCCCTGAGAGACCATTGGGATACTGCTTCCCAGGCACACCTGTCAGACACACGCAGAGGAATCTAGCATTGGTTTTTCAACCACCTGCATCTCTGTTCACCCGTGGTCCTCGCTCTGAGGGTAGTGATGTGGCTACAGTCTTGGGGAGGCGTTTTCTAAATCAATGAAGAGACTACACACCAGAAGCTATAAACTTGACTGACGGGCTCAACTTGAGGTGAGACGGAACTCTCGAGAATGACAAGGAAATACCCCGTAGTTGCGAGCCGTGAGCGCCCATGAGCGAGGGAAGGCTGGGCAGGTGGCTGCTGTGTGCCCTGTACAGGATCCGGAAATGGAGCAGACTCCTACACAAGCAGAGATCCAAGGACAATAAAGCACTTGTATTCCCTCATGTGGTTTCCAAAACGGACGCGTTTATTTTTAGATGCAAATACATCCCCTTCAGCACATGCAATCGTTACACTTCCTGACGACGAAGCCAGCAGTGAGGACGGCCATCTCCTCGCCCACGCCGCCCTCAGGGCGCGCCCGGCGCTCACACCCAGCACAGGCGCGGGGGACGGGCATCAGCACAGCAAGGGGTCCCGTGCTTTCCGGTGGATGGAGATAAAACAAGGTAACCACTCCCGCGTCTTGTCCAACACAAATCTACAGCAACGAACCTCCATGGAGGGGGCGCGGACCTTCCTCCCGTCACTGCCCCCGGCGGCACAGAGGGCCGACCTGCGCCTGTTCTCAGGGAGCAGCGCCAGTGCAAGTCCGTGAGCACAGAGGTTCCGACTTACAGATAACCAAAGAGAAAAACAACGATCAAATCCTCAGTGCACTATTACTCTCCCTCCTAAGATGAGGAAATAAGTCTTTCATAGATAAAAAATACACTTCTATCAAACACACTGCGTGGGACAGCCTTAAAAATTTTAAACACTTAAAACAACATCAAGGGACACAAATCTCGGTAAGAGTGATCAACTCTGCAAACGAAAATAACTCCGGACCCGATCACGCTCACACTCAGACACGGGGTTTACGTCACAGCACAAGGAAGGTCATCCACTCTCAGGTGTGGCACGAGGTCACGTGACAAGCTCAGGGAAGATCATCCACTCTCATGCAGCCCGGGGGTCACGAAACAGCACAGGGAATGAACGCTGAGGTCACTTGATGCAAGTAGGATGCTGATCCTCCAATGACATCGACACTGGCTGGGAGCTTTGGGTCGCGTTGTAATAAATAGGTAATAAATATCTGCATGCACGGCGCACGGGAGCGCCTATCTCTCTCCGTTGGAGAGTCTGTCCCCAGAGTCACAGCGTGTGAGCGGCAGCCCCGGGGGCGGGGAGCCGGGGCTCTGCAGCAGGTGCGCCAGCAGCGCCACCTTGCCATCCACGTGCTCCTGCAGGGCGCGCAGCCGCTCGTCCAGGTAGTCCGTCAGCCTCCTCTCCATCAGCTCCAGGTTCTTACACAGAATCTTTTCCAAGTAGGAGCAGGCGGGCGGCTCTCCCATCCTAAAGGGAATTAAAGACCAAACATGACCCTGGCCTCCAAACGGCAACAAAAGCCACTAGACAACCAGCAGCAACACACAGCCTGCTGCTTCCCATGCAGCCCCTCACCCGCTCTGAGTCCGTAGGCAAAGACTTACCCACCACCAAGGCCGCCTTCGCTGGGCGTGGGGACGTGTCCCGGCCACGCGGCGCTCTGAGCCCCACGGAGCCGGCGCACCTGCCCGCACACGTCCTGGAGGAGGGGCAGCAGCTCGGGGGCAGGGGCCGCAGGCCTGTCGCTCGGCCTCTTTGGTAAGGAAGACGCCGCTGCGAGCTGAAGGTCCCTCCCGGGAAGAGGATGGCTCTGGGGTGCAGTGTCCCACTCTCCGAGGGGTGCGGGGTTCCCTCCCCCGGGGGGCCGTGCGTCCTCCTCCCCAGGAGCTGTCACGTCTTCTGTCCCGCGTCCCGGAGTCAGCCCGGCTCTGAGAGGCACAGGTGCGCAGGTCGGCCTGTCGCAGGTTCCCGAGGGCGCCGAGGCCCACAGGCCCAGCATCCGCCTGGAGGCAGCGCTCCCCAGAACCGCCTGCAGCTGCTCCCCCAGGGGAATGCAGCGCTGAGGGAACAGGGAACAGGGCTGTGACCAGCAATGACCAGAGGAAGTTTGCGGTAATTTAGAATCAGGCCCCGGGCATTCTCCACTGGGTCCCCGACACAGCCCTATGCAGGCAGCCACCATGACTGCCACCAGCAGCTGAGGGGACCAGGTTCAAGGTCACCCGGCCAAGGCCGCACAGCTGGTGAGTGGGAACCAGGACGCGACCCGGAGACCCGATTCCAGTCCGGGCTTGTCATCCCTTGACTGTGGTTCTTCCTCAAGAAAATGCTAAAACAAATACCAGCACACTTAGTACAACTGCACGGGCAGAGTTAATAGTTCCTTCCTGACTCATGGAAGTAAACGTGGGCTCTCCACCGAGGCACAGGAAGGCGTAGTGTCCACAGAATTAAGTATCACCTGTCACTTCCCACGTGGTCGCCAACCTGGGGATGTCCCAGCACCCACAGGCACGGAGACGCCCGGCTGGTGACACACTTCCCGCCTGTGCGGGGGGAAACGTGACGCCTGCGACGACTAGACATGCTCCATGACGAACAAGAGCTCCCTTTCAGCTCCGTCTGCCTCAGTCGTCTGTAGGCTAATAGATTATGTTTTGGGTCCTCAACTCAACTGAATATATTTTCTCCCAGCAAACGGGCCCGTCCCTCCGTCAGTAGCATGAAATGACAACTATACGCAGGCACTTTGATACAGATTCCCACCCCATCATCCCACATCGCTAACGCAAGCACAAAGCCTGCAATTCTGAACTTCAAGCACAAGAGATAAAAAGTAAACTTTCAAAAACCAGTAACCGCAGGCACCAGCAGAGCAGGGAGCGGCAGGGACCTCACAGCCCAGGCCCTCAGGACTGGCCCGCCCACGTTCACCCCGAAGGGCCTGAACAGCCTGCTCACACCACCCACAGAGCAGGAGGCCTGCTCACGGAACACCCTAGTTTACACGCAGTGAGGGGTGCCCCGGCTCACATGGCATTTTCCAGGAGTCATTCCGTAGGTGCTGTGCTAACACTGAGCACTCCCAGAGAACCAGCCCGTCCTGACTACAGCCGCCCCCAGGAGGACGTCTTTCATTGGCCTGTTTACAAGAAGCATCGGGGTCTCCTTTCTTCCCCCGGGGGCTCCCCACATGTCCCCACATGTAAGGAGTTAGCCCGGCGTGGGGAAAGCAGGTGACAATACACGTGCCAGGTGGGAGGAATTGTAAGCGGTCCACAGGCAGAGAACCCACCAGGAGGAGTCACCGCAGGTGGGGAAGAGGGTGCCGCAGGGGAGGGAGCACTTATTCACTCACTGTCCTTCTGAAAGGCCTGAATCCACGGCAAAGGAGCCACGTTACATTTGGAATTAAACCAACAAACAAACACCCCAAACCTTGACACACGGCCGAGAAATGCACTCTGCCGTCCTAGCCGCATCCTGCTCCTCTGGCTCTGGAGATTTAATTCACACCCTTTCCATCTGAACTTGACCCCCCATTCACCTGCCTGGCCCGCCTTCCTCCTGCGAAGGGGCCTGGAGAAGGGCTGCCCTTCCGCGAGCCTTTCCTCTTCCTCAGCTCCCGCCCTCGCACGGCCCCAGGGCCCCGGGACGCGGGAGACCCCTGAAGACAGGCTGCAGGGAACTGGCCTGGAGCGGCTGCAGGAGCCAAGCAGGGCCTCTGTCCCTGAGCAGCTGCGCCTCAACAGGAGCGACATCAGTGAGGGAGGGAGGGAGGGAGGGAGGGCGGGAAGGAGGGAGGGAAGGAGGGAGGGAGGGAGGGCGGGCGTTCCTGGAGAGCTGTGAGCTCTGCTTTTCCAGAGCCTAGATCTACACAGCGCTATTTTCCATCAGGAAGGAAAGATTGGTCACATCAATAATAAAAGTGCAAAGGAAAGTTTAAATCACTCCATCCTGTATAATAAAAGGCCAGCGACCGTCAATGCGTAACGACCAGAACGACCAACCGACCAGTCGCTATGAGGTGCACTGACCACCTCTCGGTCCCTCCCCCAAGCCCGCAGGCTCCGATTGCTGAATGGCCAACGGGGAACCACGGGGAACCGGGGTGGGTGGTGGCAGGGCGGGACTGGGGACAGGGGAGCGGGCGGAAGATGGCCCTGATCACAGGCTAGGCCTGGGGACTCTACCCGTGCATGATTTCGTGCACCGAGCCTCTAGGGTCCTTATAAAAAGCCACCATTTACCCAGTTCACAGGCGCCTGGAAAGAAAGCCCCTCCACGTACCTGCTGCTGGAATCTGACCATACTCATCAGCTGCTGAGCTCCAGGGGACAGCGTGGACCCCATGGCCTCCACCATGGCGTGGACCCTCTCGAGGTCCACCCTGGACCCCAGAGCAGGAGAGCTTGTGGGAGACTTTGCTGGGACGGGTTGCACGTGCACCACAACTTTACTGACGAACACACACGGCTTTTCACCAAAGGAGAGCAACTGGCATAAAACAGAAGTTAGGACAGTAACCATATGGAACAACAATCGCTACTTAAGGTCACTTCCTGCTGTGACCTAAGGAACAGTGAAGCAGTCAAGAGTCTAAAAGTTCACTTAGGTTTCGCTAGAATAGTTAGAGTCTAAAAACTACTCGGAACCATTTAAAGAAAAAATTTTAAACTACACAATCACATGTAAAAGAACATTTTACATACTTAGATGAGGAATCAAAGATAAACCATAGCAATCTGACGGCTTAACGTACTGCAAGTTGCTTTAATATGATTTAATACAGAGCAGGGCCGGCCAGAGCCCAGGCAGTGTTTGCTGAAATAGTAAATTTTGTCCAATGCTTCATGCTGCCCCATTTCGTCCACACTTTAAACCAAACCACGTTCCCTGTGGTCCGGACAACACAGCCGCTCAGTGGGAGGGAACAGGCTTTAGACTCAGACAGACAGGCACTCAGCAATGGCTCTGCTACTACCCTCCCTTGGTGTGTGCGTGTGTGTGTGTGTGTGTGTGTGTGCGCATGTGTGCGTGTGTGTGTGTGTGTGTGCAGTGATGGCTCTCCTACCCTGCGCGTGTGCGTGTGTGTGTGTGTGTGTCTGTGCAGTGATGGCTCTCCTACCCTGCGCGTGTGCGTGTGTGTGTGTGTGTGTCTGTGCAGTGATGGCTCTCCTACCCTGCGCGTGTGCGTGTGTGTGTGTGTGTGTCTGTGCAGTGATGGCTCCCCTACCCTGCGTGTGTGCGTGCGTGTGTGTGTGTGTCTGTGCAGTGATGGCTCCCCTACCCTGCGCGTGTGCGTGCGTGTGTGTGTGTGTCTGTGCAGTGATGGCTCTCCTACCCTGCGCGTGTGCGTGCGTGTGTGTGTGTGTCTGTGCAGTGATGGCTCTCCTACCCTGCGCGTGTGCGTGCGTGTGTGTGTGTGTCTGTGCAGTGATGGCTCCCCTACCCTGCGCGTGTGCGTGCGTGTGTGTGTGTGTGTCTGTGCAGTGATGGCTCTCCTACCCTGCGCGTGTGCGTGTGTGTGTGTGTGTGTCTGTGCAGTGATGGCTCTCCTACCCTGCGCGTGTGCGTGTGTGTGTGTGTGTGTCTGTGCAGTGATGGCTCCCCTACCCTGCGCGTGTGCGTGTGTGTGTGTGTGTGTCTGTGCAGTGATGGCTCTCCTACCCTGCGCGTGTGCGTGCGTGTGTGTGTGTGTCTGTGCAGTGATGGCTCCCCTACCCTGCGTGTGTGTGTGCGTGTGTGTGTGTGTGAGTGTGTGTGTTGGCGCGGGCGCGGGTGCACGCACACCTCAGGGCAGATGCCAAACCTGAGTCAGGAGCGAATCGGTATCACGTGGTTGCTGCGATGAGATCAGTGTTATACATGGTTGCTATGACGACAATCAGTGTTAAAATTTCCAGTATCTACCATTGAGAAAGTGCTCAGAAACATGCATTCCTACTATTTTTATTTAAGTTTAATATACAATTGACCCAGATGAAGCCCCACTCAAACCAAAGATTTCCCTGAATGAAACGCCCTTTGCAGTGCACGTCCCTCCACAGACCAGTTACAGAAACACCCACCTTCCGAGACACACCCCCCCCAGGGATCACACAGACCACAGCTGAAGACAGATCCCGGATCTAAAACCTCAGCGGCACCAACAACGTCACTGTCATCAACCATTAAGCCAACACGTCCCTTCACTCCCACACCCACATTCCAACCTCCACAGGATCCCTTTCCTGCTCCTTAATCCCTACGACTTTCTCACTATCAAACGGAACCTAGTTTGCACATTGAACCTACTATGTCTGGTCCGCTGTAATATTAACACGAGGGCTTTGTTCCGATTTATTTTATGATGCTAGTCAGCCGTGGGCCCGTTTCATTCATTTCCGGCCCGTTTGAAATGAATAAAACTAAAAAAAAAAAGACCATACCCTTTTATGTAATGATGTTTACTTTGAATTTATATTAGTTCACACAAACACTCCATCCATGCTTTTGTTCGGGCCCTCCGGTCCAGTTTAAGAACCCATTGTGGCCCTCGAGTCAAAAAGTTTGCCCACCCTGTGCTAGCTCCTAAGTGCCTAATACAGTATGTGGCACCAATGGGCACTCAACACTTTTTCAATGAATGCATCACCTTATGTAGAGGACTTTAGAAGCCATGAACATGAATATGCCTCTAAAACATCCTGGAATAACCAATCCTGTCATGTGTAAGGAACAGCAAGCACAGGGTTTCAGGGATGGAAACCACCCAAGGGTTTCTTTCCTTCAGCTCCCAGCACTGCCCACTAGGCTGGGGCTAAGCAGTGGGACATCAGCGACCAGCCCCCAGGACAGGCGGGGCCAGGGTTCCAGCTCGCTGCCCCGCCCCCAGGCTGACCACCTCACCCACCTTCACTGCGACACTGTTTCATGCTGAAGGCCCTGGCCTGGCCCGATCTCTTTAACTTTCAGGTGCCCTGGTCTGAAACTCCTCTACCTGGGTTTTTTCCTCGGTATTTTGGGCCCAACTCTGCTTGTGGTTTTCTTGGCACCTACGTTTTATATCAAAATAAACCTGATTTTTAACTGAGTTTTCCAAGCTGAAGAGCACAGCAGCATTAACTGTATTAACACTATACACGACATGGCGTTGCCGTAGCGAACAAACGGTCCAATTTGAAAGGGAGAGCATTGAGAATTACTAAGCCAACATAAAATAAATGTGCACAGTACAAAAACACTGCAATTTTCAACTTAGTTCCAATTTAGTAATGACTTACCTTTATTTTACAAGCACGTGCAGCGGACTCCAATTTTAGACATTTTTTGTACAAAATAATCTTTTCATGTTCACTAAAAATAAAAAATAAAAATTGACTTTATTTTCACACATTATCACTTTTAAAATTGATAAATTATTTTAAATGTTTAAAATTTATTTCCGAGAGAGGAAGGGAGGGGAGATAGAAACATCAATGATGAGAGAGAATCACTGATCGACTGCCTCCCGATTGCCCTCTAATGGCATCTCAGGCCTGTGCCGTGACCAGGAATCCAACCGTGACTGCCCAGCTTATGGGTGGACCGATGTTCAACCACTGGCCACACCGGCCGGGCACATTATCACCGTTAATGGCCACATTTGAAAACAAGGGTTTCCAGGCCAATGCTTGTCCTGAGGTTGTTTTCCCGGTGAGGGGAGAGGGGGGCTGGCTTCCTAGGAAAATGCAGGGAGGACAGACTACACCTCCCACTTAGCAGCTTATGAAAGAATTAAATTTGATAACAAATGTGTCATCTTGTAGCACATGCATATTTTGAAGCTCAATAAACACATCTACTACGTCTAACCTGCACGGTACATAAAACAGTTCCTGTTTTGAGTGACATAAAAGAGAGGTGAGGGCACGTTCTTTGTAAAAAATCAGAAAAAAATCAGAAAGCATGGCCGCGGGTTAAGTATGCTGGTTGGCAGTGCTGGGCTGCCCACTGTTTGGAAAGGGCTTCCTTCAAGAAGATATGTTCAAAGTCCCGGCTGATGGACAGATTACCGTTTGGAAAACAGACCCTGTGAGTTACACAGAGAAGCAGCCTCTCCCAGGCACTGGCTGGGACCCTGGCCAGCTCAGCGCCCGTCCACCAGCTGTCCGTTCCCAGCTGCTACCACACCAGGGCTGACCGGACTGTCCTGGGGTCCTCCCCCAAGGCCTGAACTCCCAGGGCTGCTGGTGTTCTCGCTCCTCCCCCTGGTGCCTGAGGCCAGTGTCAGAGAAGCAGCAGAGCTCCCAGAGCTGGGACACAGAAACCCTCCTCGAGAAGAAGCTGCACACGGGTGGGTCACAAACCTGGTATCCAGCACATTACCAACACTCCTGCCCCTACTGGTGCCACAGTACTCCTCTCCTAAGTACACTTCCATATTTCTTGCTGAACTTAAAATGCCAACAGAAACGACTCCTTCACCTCCACTGGGGTCACAGCGCAGGGAGAGGAAGCAGGGCTTTTCATCTGGGCTCTTCTGGCTCCTTTTCAGAATCACCAGGTCGCGGCTGCAGAGAAAGTGACAAATACCAGTGTTGGCCTCTGCACAGGCCGCCAACCCACCCGTAGGCCCCGGGGCTGGCATTTCATTCACTTCCGTTTGCCTTTGGGGTTCACACACCTTCCAACAGCCCACAACTGCTCAGCACAGACTCACAGAGAAATGGCCGCCGCAGCCCGGCCTGTGCCCTGGGCGGGTAGAGCATCAGCGCGGGACTGGAGGGTCGCGGGTCAAGGGCATGGACCTTGGTTGCAGGTTCCCCAGGCCTGGTCGGTGGGAACAGGAGGCAGCCAATCGGCGTGTTTCTCTGTGTCGCTCCCGCCCCGCCCCCCTCCATTCTCTCTCTAACAAAACAAAACAAAACACAAAACACGGGGGAAATGTCCCCTGAGGAATGGGTGTTGGGACGTCGGGTCCCTGCTTCCCCCGATCACGGGCATCTTGCTCGGCCCCCGGAATGGCCTCCTAATTAATGGGACGCTCAGGGCGCCGGCCTGTGCACAGGGGCGGGAGCAGAACGGACAGAGGACAGAGTCTGTTTCCAAAGGGGGAGGCCGACCCCGGGGAGACACTTCCCGCCTCCTGGGCCCAGGAGGGTCTGCTCGTTGGGGGACAGAGGCGGGTGCGGTTGGACTGGGCCTGTGGGGCTGACCCGCGGACACAGGGCGGGGGCGTCTCCGCGCCGAGTCCAGGCCCCGCGTCCCGCGTCCCGCGCCGCCCCTGGCGGTTCTGGCCCGGCTCCCCGCACAGCGCGCCCCCAGCTGGGCTCCCGGACCCCGGGCCCGGACGCTCTCCCCTCTCGGCCCCATTCCCCTCACACCTCCCCCCGGAGCGTGGCCGCCGCGGAGCCGCCACCCGTCCCCGCCGGCCCAGCGCACCCCGGGGCAGGCGGCGCCAGCAGCTCATCCCAGTCCGAGTCCTGGGCTCCGCGGACACGGAGGCTCCGGTCCAGGGCCCCGCACGCGGCATCCCAGGAAGAGGCCAGCGTCAGGTGCCTGGCGGATCGCTGGTCCTCAGTGTCGGTCTCCATTCGGCCACCGCCAGGCCAGGCCGGCCCGGAACGTCTCTTCCGGAGCTCGGGTTTCCGGCGGGGCGGAGGGGAGCGGATGATGCCCTCCAACTTCCGGCTCGGCCGGCCGCAAGCCTGGCAGCCGCGGCCTCAGGCTCCGCAGGGGCGAGAACTAGTCCCTGAGCAGCGCGTGCGCGTGCGCGTTCCGGATGCCCCCTCGCAGCTGATGGCGCAACTGACAGTTACTTGCCCGCCCACCTGTCAATCAGGGCCGGGAGGGGCCGCGGAGCCGGGCGGCCCGACGGTCAGTTCCGCGCCGGTTCCTTGACTCGCCGTCACTGAGCTCCCCGGGCCGCAGGGTGCAGTTTCTCGGGCGACTCTGTCGGGCGGGGACCAGGCCCCGAGGCCCGCAGGCGTCCCGCAGGGAGGACGACTAACCGAAGATCCCCCTCTCCGGCCCGTGAGATGCCCTGGCGTTGGGTGCCGCATCGCCGCGCCTCCCGTCGCGAAGGGCGTCCCGGGGCCGCAGGTCACCGCGGAGACCGCACGCCGACCGCCGACGCCTCGGGTCACTCGGGTTCAGACGCGCCTCTTCCCGCCCCGCGGCGCCGGGCGGAGCAGGAGCGCGGGCGGAAGGCGGCTCCGGACGCCACGCTGCCGGCGGCCCGCGGCCTCCCGGGGCGGCATGGAGGCCGGCGAGGACGCCCGGGCGGCGCGCGGCGAGGGCCCGCGGCCGCTGGCGCTCTGCGTGCTCTGCGGCCTGCCCGCCGCCGGCAAGTCCACCCTCGCGAGGGCCCTCGCCCACCGGCTGCGGCGGGAGCGGCGCTGGGCCGTCGGCGTCGTCGCCTACGATGACGTCATGCCGGACGCGTTCCTGTCGGAGGCGGACGCACTGCCATTGGTCAGTCCGCGCGGGGGCGGGGCCTCGGGGAAGCAGCAGCTGTGCTGCCTGCAGAACTCCCCGGGGTGGGAGGCGGAGCCCAGGGCGGGAGCGGTGCTGGGTCTGAGGGCTGGCCGGCTTAGCGTGGAGTGAGTGTACTGCGTTTAAGAATGATTCTCTGTGGACAGAGGCTTATGTGTCCGTGAGGGGCAGCTGTGTATTGTCCATCTTAGAGTAACTCGCTCTAGAGCAGTGGTTCTCAACCTTCCTCTCGCCGCGACCCTTTAATACAGCGCCTCATGGTGTGGTGACCCCCAACCATAACGTTATTTTCGTTGCTACTTCCTCACTGTAATGTTGCTACTGTTAGGAATCGTCATGTAAATATCTGATATGCAGGATGTATTTTCATTGTTGCAAATTGAACATAATGAAAGCGTAGTGATTCATCACAAAAACAATATGTAATTATAGATGTGTTTTCTGATGGCCTTAGGCGACCCCTGTGAAAGGGTCGTTCGACCCCCAGGGTGAGAACCGCTGCTCTAGAGGCTTAAGTGTACGTGTGGGGCAGGTGCGTGTGTATCCCCCACAGTGGGCTCCTCCGGGGTCAGGTTCTGAAGTCAGCGAGCAGGTGGACATCTCCAGGCCAAAGAGACTCTTGAAAATCCTTTGGGAACGGTGTTCTCTCAAAAATTCCACCACAGCCAGTTTAACATCCAGAGTGCAGGTTTGTGGGGCTTAAAGTGTATACATTTTGGGGAACCCTTTTTAAGAAAAAGGAATACAAGCCCGGCTGATGTAGCTCAGTGTCTGAACATTGACCTATGAACCAGGAGGTTCCATTCCCGGTCAGGGCACAGGCCCGGGTTTCGGGCTCAATCCCAAGTGTGGGGGGTGCAGGAGGCAGCCAATCAATGATTCTCTCTCATCATTGATGTTTCTCTCTCTCTCTCTCTCTCTCTCTCTCTCTCTCTCTCTCCCCCCCTTCCTCTCTGAAATCAATAAAAATATATTTTTAAAAGAAAAAAGAATACAAGGTAAGTAACAAAATTGCTAGGGTCCCTCCCAGGACGATAAAGAGGCTCCATCTTCATTCATTCTGGGTAAACCTGCCACTGCAGGCAAAGGGGAGGGTGGGGCCAAACGGACTAATGGCTTGTATTTAGGGACCGACTTGTATGTCCCAAGTACATACTTCTCTTTGAGCCCTCACATCACGCTCTCTGCAGTGAGATGCACCCTGGGAGAAGCATGTGAAAGCTGAGACCTCTGGGTAGAGTAGCTCAGGCTCACTCCAGAGCAAACACTCATTGGCTGAAATATTCTGAACACTTTAGGTAGTTATTTTTGTCCTTTATGCCTGAATGTAGATTGTTAATGTAGAAAAAAACAAAAACATTCAAACCTGTAAAGAATTTTTGTGTGTTTTTTCAAGCCAGACTGTTGACAATTGCCAGGAAGAACAATCTCAATGTATAGTGTTCTGGAGACCGGTGGTTTTTTCACCTATTTTTGTAAATTACCATCAAAGGAGGAGACCTAAGTGGGTTACATGATAGATGAGGGAGATGGGAGAAAGCAAGATGGGCTGGAACCTCTGGGATTGGGTAAAAAGTAAAATGATAGACATACGTCTTTTACACAGGTGGGTGCAGGATAGTTAACAGTCCAATTGACACCATAACAATAATGAGGGAATTTGTGGTCTCTGCCCGTTCCATTTGTTGTGCCCTGAGGGGTCCGGAAAAAAGGAAGTTACAAGTTACCTAGATATTTCACAGGTGTGTTATCTTAGATGCTCAGTAAAGATTGAAGTTGATCTTTGTCAGGGAAGATACTGGCCTAGAACTTGACTACCCACTATAAACTGCTTTTTCATGAAAAGGTTTTCATTTCAGACCGTCCTTCGTGGTTACTTTAGGTCTCTGAGTTTACAAGGCCGCCACGCAGGCGTTCCCTGAGTTAGTCAGGTGAGCACGTGGCCCCTTTTTGTCCAGAAGATGAATTCACGTAAATAAGATACAACTAGGATGTGATTCTATAACCGGACAGTCAGTGGCTGCCATTCTCCGGAGCACTATCCCAGTCCCTTGAGATTCTTCCTCCCGGCCATTGTCCACAGTTTGGCTCAAACTCACAGAAACCCCGCACAGCTGTGAATGTTTTTCCACTAACACCTCCATCTGCTTCCCTCTCTCCCGGTTGACCCAGGGCCTTAACAACCCCCTTTCTGTCCACACCTTCCCTTGTTTCCAAGGTAAACCAGCTCTAGCGTAGCCAGACTCAGTCTGTGGCAGGGCATTGATTTGGCTTCTTTCTCCTGGATGGTAGCAGCTTTCTGTCATTTATTCACTCTGTTACTGAAGATGCATTTCTGGAGCATCTACTGGTGCCAGGCCCTCTCCCGGAGGTGGGGGGTGCGGGGGCCTCGCAGGGACAGAGCTGTGCAAGCAAATGCCTCAGCAGCATGCACCCTGCTCCAGTGGAGCCCCAGTCTGCACAGGGCCAGGTCCCGCTGCCTCCTGCACAGCTGTCCGAGAGGATGCCCAGGGGCTCATGTCACCGAGGAGGAGTTTTACAGAAGGACATGGAGGCATGAGAAAATTACTTGTGCCCGGCCGGTGTTGCTCAGTGGTTGAGCGTTGACCTCTGAACCAGGAGGTCCCAGTTCAATTCCTGGTCAGGGCACATGCCTGGGTTTTGGGCTGGATCCCCAGTGGGAGGCAGCAGGAAGCAGGCGATCCATGGTTCTCCCATTATTGATGTTTCTGTCTCCCTCTCCCTTCCTCTGAGATCAATAAACACATATTTAATAAAAAGGAAAGGAAAGAAGTGCGTTCACGGCACACCCAGCGGTGGGGGGGCGCAGGCAGAATGACCCTGTGGGGCGGGTGGTGCCGAGGCGAGCGCACAGCCGTGGCAGCTGCGATTCTGGGTCTTTTGCAGCCGTCCCGCTGGAAGTCGCTGCGCCAGGAGCTGCTGAAGGACCTGGAATGCTTCCTGCGGGCCGTCCTGCACGGGGACCCGCTGTCGGCGCCGCCCGGTGGGACGGAGGCCCTGTGGGAGGCACTCGTCACCTGCCTGCGGGGCCAGGCCCTACTGCCTCCCGCCGCGGAGGGCCCATCCCACTGCCTCCCGACCCCCGCCGCGTCCGGGCCTTTGCTTCTGATTTTAGATGACAACTTCTATTACCGAAGCATGAGATACGAGGTCTACCAGCTGGCTCGCAAGTGTAAGTGAGGCATTTCCTTACACACACACACACACACACACACACACACATGCGTGCGCGCACACGCTCTCACGGGCACACACGCGCACGCACTCTCTCACACGCGCTCATTGATTTGCAAATCAGCATCGCGTGTTCGTGTTCAGTGAGACGCAGTTGGGTCGGAGGGCCCCAGGGAACTGAATTCCCAAAGCTGGATGCCCCCGCGCAGCGGTCCTTCACCAGTGGCTGCTTTGGGACGCGGGCGCCAGTGACTGTGGTTTCCCTTGTTCCCAGACTCGCTGGGGTTTTGCCAGCTCTTTCTAGACTGTCCTCTGGAGACCTGCGTGCAGAGGAATGGCCAGCGGCCAGGGGCGCTGCCCGCCGAGACCATCCGCCTGATGGGGGCGAAGATGGAGGAGCCCAACCCCGAGAAAAACGCCTGGGAGCACAACAGCCTGACGGTGCGGAGCCCCGCGAGCTCGGCCGCGGCCAGGTAGCTGCTCCCCGCTCCCGGGCAGCCCTGCTCGACACTTCTCCGCAGCCGCGGGCGGGTCCTCACCGCCTGGAGGCACAGGGTCCCCGGCCCCCGCCTCTGGTGGAGGTGTCTGTTACAGTGACGTGCGCGACCCCCTCTCCTCCAGCCCCGAGCTGATCTGCCTGCTGCTCGCTGCTCTGGAAAACCCCGTGAACTGTGTCGAGGACAACGCGGAGCAAAAGGTAAGTCTCCCCTCAGGGCCAGTGTGAGGGGGGCCAGCTTTTGTAGGACGGTCTTTTGGAGCCAAATTACAACGAGCCCCGGGGGAAGGGGCCCTGGGGGGGCCCGGTCTCCAGTTTTGGGAATCTAGCCTTTGTGTGGGTCACTGCGGGGCAGGGGTCGGGGGGCTGTTCACACAGACTGACAGGCACTGGGCGCCGGCCTCGTGTTTTCCCCGCGAGCCCATCAGTGGACACTCACCCGCACCCCTGCCCAGCGGATGGCTTCCGGCGGACGCATCTCACTCAGCCTCCCTCGGGGAGAAGGAGGAACAGACCGCTCCCGCCTCCAGGCAGCCAGGCCTTTCTGAACTACACCCGTCCTCACACAGTGTCTCCATCACATAGGAAACTGACAGAATTATTTGTTCAACCAACACGCTCCACCAAGCTGATCAGACGCTGCGAAGGATTGTCTCTGAGACAATGAAGGAAGCAAAAGGTATGTGGGTAGTTCTGTTCTGTGAACACGCGTGGTATCGTTACCCCCCAGGGAAATGCAAATCAAACACAGCAGGGCGCCCGCAGCCCCGGGACACGGAGCCAGCAGGGTCAGTGCTGCTGCGGGTGGCGAGGCGGGAGCCCCGTGGCTGCCGCAGGAATGGATGGGCAGTGCTACCAGGGGACCCGGCAGTGCCGCTCTTTTTAAAATTAACATATTTGTATTGATGTCAGAGAGGAGGGGAGAGGGAGAGAGAGAAACATCATGATGAGAGAGAATCATGGATCGGCTGCCTCCTGCAAGTCCCCCACTGGGGATCGAGCCCACAACCCGGGCCTGTGCCCTTGGCCGGAATCGAACCTGGGACCTTTCAGCTCGCAGGCGACACTCTATCCACTGAGCCAAACCAGCCAGGGCAGCAGTGCCAGGCTGAGGCACACACGTTCCCAGCAGCAGCATTCTAAGAGCCAGCGGGTGGAAGCAACCGAGATGTCCATCGGGACAACCACCGGTAGAAAATGCGGCATCACATACAGTGGGCCGTTCCCCATAGAAAGCAGTGAAGCGCTGATGCCCGCTCCCTGGGCGAACCACGAGCACATTGTACAGAAGGAGAGCGGCCCGAG